>NC_136822.1:3697781-3800281 GCF_951394365.1 Tetrao urogallus
CGGAATTTCCCCCCGGATTTCCCCCATTAAGAGTGCCCACAACGTTACCCCTTCGGGCAGCTCCGTGCCACGCGTGGCCCCGACGGGGAGGGATCAGGGACGGTATGTGCGGGCGACCCGAATGGAAACTACTTCCACTCCCCCCCTCTCTCCCGAGCCGTGGGGGCAGCCCTCGTGTACCGTGTTTTCCCCTCCTCCGTTTAAAATACAAAACTACCTTTGTTTTCATTGCTTATTCTCGGATACTTCGAGGATGGGGGGGGGGGAAGTGAGGGAGCGGAATATATACATCATTTGTCATCCCGCGTTCAAATTGAAGGAGGGAAACCTGGCGCCGTTTGCCAAAATTCGGCTCGTTCGGAAGGGAGCGATGGCTCTGCCCGCTTTCAAAAAGTCTTTCCGAGCTTCGCAATATTAACGATAAAAACCAGTCAGGTCCGCTTCCATTGGCTGCTACCTTCGCCGCGATGCTTCGCTCCGATCGGGAGCTCGGGGCGTTTCGGGTTGGGTGGTGTTCATCTCCATCCTATAGAAGTTAAAAGAGAGAAAGAGAGAGAGAGAGGAAAAGCAAGATTTCCCGCGAGGTGCTGATGCCCCAATCCTTAAACACTCCCATTGGTAACAACCCGCCTCTCCTGGCAGCAGAGCGCCTGTTGCATCCCCCAAGGAAATTCGGGGCTTTTTGGGAACTTCGTAGCAAGCAGCAGCGATTTCCAGGGCGATGCCACATTGTTTAAACATCAAAACGGAAAGCGCAATTACGAATGACATCATCGTAACGCAGAAAGATAAGAAGATGCTGATATGGAAACGTTACAATGGTATTCTCGGTGGGAGTTCATTCGGAGTAACTTTAAATTCCAGGAGATCGTGGAGCTTGAAATGTGACAGGAGCACAAACAGAGCGATGCTTCTGTCTTCATCCTCCTCCTCCTCGCAGCAAACCCGGTTGGGCACTGCTTGAATGGCACAGCAGTTCGAACTTGAAAGTGCCCAGACCTAAACTTTAATTGCTGGAGGATAATGGATCACGAAAGAATGTTTTGCTTCCTGTCTGTGCTTCGGGCATCGGGCAAAAGGAGGAGATCTGAAACTGAAAGGAGCGCGTTTTGGAGAGCCTTTCAGACCGGGTGCTGCCCGTGTCACAGCCCCGGCGCCATTCCCTCTGGCAGCAGCACTCAGATGCCTATGTATGCAACGAGCTCAGTGCCCAGGCTGAATATTGAGGCAGTTTTCATCCCTATTTGATTATTTTTTTCTTTACATGCAAACGCATAAGCAAGTTTTTTCACGCACGTGCCACATATTGAAACAGATCCATTTAATCACAAGCCATCACCTAATATACATATATACTTAATTTTTGTCTGTAAAATATTTGCACACGCGCTCACCCAAGCACTGATGCATTCAGAGATGCCGTGCAGAACACAGCCTGCATCTACAGCACATTCTCAGTGCACATTGGTGGTGTTTCTTGCTCAGCACCTCTCAGCCCCGAGGAACACCACTCATAGAAATGGGGGGGACCCAGAGTTACGTGGGTGCAGCCCTCTGCATGGGCAGGTGTAAGGGAGCAGGTCACCACCCCATGCTTTAGGCAGGGGGATGGATGTGTCAGACCCCATCAGCCTCAATCTTCATCCTCACATCAGCCAACACGAGGTGGGAAGCAACCACATTCTCCAGGAGGATAATCACTACAGAAAAACACAGATTCCTCTCAGCTCCAATAACGAGCACCAGCTTTACACTCTGAAGCTGAAAAGTTTGCAGCCCCATCTGAAGCTTCATTTTCATTCTGCTCCTCCCACGTGGCTGTGATGCTGCATGATTGCCAGCGAGCACCCTGTCCCTTATTACAGTGCTGGGTGTTTTTACCAAACACTTCTCCCTCTCATTATTTTCCAAACTTGGTGACAATTCTATTTCTTCCATAGCCCTCTCTATTTTTCTTTTTTTTTTTTTTTTTTTTTTAAATAATGAGGAGGGCGATTAATGTTTGCAGACCAAAGGATGCCACCCCAGGGAACCTCTAGTGCTGGGAAAGCTGTCTGTATCAGAACAAGGTGACACATGAATGAGTCCAATGTGTTTTGCTGCCTCCTGACAGAGAGAACATCCCAATGGGGCTGCCTTACAACATGGCTTTAAACTGAATTACAGCAGCCTGCAAGGACCAGTGTGGCCCCAGTGCTCTGAGCAGCACCATCCACAGCCAGCGGGCATCACTTGGGTTACCATTGCAGTGTGTAGCACTACTGGGGCAGAGAGCACCAAAGCTGCCTGGGCAGGGTCAGACCACAGCTGGGATAAGCCCCAAAAGTCCCCCATCACAGCCCCTGCAGAAGGAGATGGGGAGATCTTCACATGCTTCCTCTGCATCAAAGACAGCAGGTGGGAGGTTCGGAGATCCTCTCCGAAATAGAAAGGACATTCACTGTGGCCTCTCATGTAAACCCAGTGCTCAGCACAGAGCTGACATCCCAGATACCCCACGGCTGGGAAGCCTCAGTCCTTGTCAGCAGCACAGAGTAAGGGATAAACAACCTGAGCTCAAAAGTGCAGAGCAGGCTGGTAAGGAAAGGGGGTGCCTTTTATTGGAACAACTGAGAGAGTCAGGAAAGATAAATAAAATCACAGACAGTCTCTCAGGCACATGAGCTCTGCAACACAAACAGCAACTTCCAAGGAAAGCACCAAAGCTGAACTGTTTACCTTGAGACCTTGCTGGGAGCCTGACACCCCATTGGTGGTAATGCAGCCCTCCTCCCTGCTGCAGGAAGCAGGGTTGTCCTTAATGACATGCTAGGCATGGAGAAACAGGGGGCTGTACAAGGGCTGGGTGAGGGGCTTGAGATGGGGAGGGAACTGACCACCAGGGCTCAGCTTGTGGGATGAGCTCAGCAGTAGAACTTCTGGGTTACTGACATCAGTCCAAAGCTACATGTGATGCTCTGTCAGATCCAGCAGCTGTTTTCTGCAAACAAATGCTCCAAAGTGTCATTTTCCTGCTATTATCCTCAAGCAGTTAAATCATCACAGAATCACAAAATGATTTGTGTTGGAAAGGATCTTACAGCCCACCTAGTTCCAACCCCTGCCATGGGCTGCCTCCCCACCAGTTCAGAGTCATTCATGTTGGAAAAGACCACTAAGATCCCATAGTCCAACCATCAGCCCATCACCACCGTGCCCACTAAACCACATTTCCACGTGTCACATCTACCCCTTTCAAGGCATCAAACAAGAACCAGGTAATTCCCTCCCTGCCTTTCCCACATGCACTGATGGGTGAATATGATCAACTGAAGAGCCCCAAGTACAAAGCTGTGAGCAGATAACACTTCAGACCCATCAAAGATCCAAACAGCAAACAATTTCTCTTGCTACAAAGACTCCATACCTCTTCTCCCCATTCACACAACTGTTCTCAGCATCTCCAGGTGAAGCTACAGAGGTGGGTTGGGATACTGTAAGCACCAAAGGCCATTTGTTGCCAGTGACACACTCCCAATGCAAAGACTGGGCTCTAAGAACACTGATAGCCAAGTGTTGTCTGTCAGAGCCCTGAAGAAATCATCCATTCTGTGATCCAAAATAATCTGGGTAGCCTCCAGATCAGTCAGGGAGGTCTTATGTGTTGTTTAGATTCCAAATTGCTGGAGATGACCACAGTAGTCAGAGATGCTCCATGGCAATAAGAGCTGATCAGTAGATTCTCATTCACCTCAAATCCAAGACCCTCAGTAGACTATTGGCTGCAGTTGCCATCTATCAAACACAGCTTTGGACTGTCGTGGTGAAATAAAATCTTAACAGTCAGAACAGTGCCCAGAGCTCACACAGGACTGCTGTCTCAGATGCCACATTCTGGTGGGGACACTGATGATGGGTCCCCATCAGTAGCAAGGGAGGTCTCCAGCATTCACTCCTGGGCTGCAGAAGTTGTTCCTCCTTTGGAACAGCAGGGCTGTGGCCCTCAGCCATGCCATGAGCATCCTCCCTGGGCATCATACGAACCTCCTGCCCAGTCAGGCTGTGAAACTGATGTACTGAGCCAGCAGAGGGGGGGGAGGAAAGAAAAAAAGTCACTGCTGGACCCCAAAACACATCAAGCACATCAGTGAAGTGCTTTGGTAGAGATGATCTCTAATGCCTTGCAACAGCAGGAGAACCACCCAGCCTAGATGGAGGACGTAGCCTTACTTGGACAGGAAAAACTGCTGCAAGATAGATACAACGGCTAGAAACAGGAACTGGTGTTGCAAAAAGTGTTCCTGGCTTGTTTGCAGTGTGCCCTCTCCCACCCTGCCCAGCCCAGCCCCACTCATTATGCTGTAGCATCCTGACTCCAGCCTCAGCCTCCTTGGCAAATGCATCCCCACACAGCAAACCCAACTTTGGGAAAGTTTCAGGAAGTAGTTTGGGGGGGGGGGTGCAGATTCTATGATCATGGCTGGAGGAAATTATTATATTTTTAATTGAATTTTGTGTGTTATGCTCAGATACTACAGTAGTGGGTCCTTTATCAATTGTTAACACGAATACTAATGAATACTAATGCTAATCATTTGTTTCTGGAAACAAATGCACAGATATTTGATGGAAAAGTCTCTCTGAATTTTAACACTAGAAATAATGAAATGCATCAGAATCCTGTGGTGCCAGCAGACAAAACCCTACAGTTACAATATGGTGACACAGAACGTGAGCTATGGAGGAGTCATCGCCCGCATTGATGTAGGTTGCTCCACAAGTAATGCCTCCTATTTCTTTCCATGCAGAAGACAGCAGCCACAAATAACACTACTTGCAAGAGCAAGTTCTCAGCTACAAAACACTGTTTTTCCACATAGTCACCACCATTAGGTCTGCATTTTCACTAGTGATTAGCATATGGGTGGGGAAGGTGCAACCCCTACTGCCATACCGCCAACACCTGCCTATGATGCTGTGGGCCAACATAATTAAATAGGAAGCATTAGTTTTGCAGCAGCTCTTGTAGCAACTGATGCAGTCGTGCCAGGGCCCAGATATTGTTCTCGCACCACCCCTGAGGGGAACCACCCTTGCCCAGGCAAGAGGAACAGCCAAAGGGTCTCCTCCAGCATCCACCCCATAGGGCAGGGCTTGGCACATCCACCAGTGCCCACACCAGAGCAATGCCTCCCACTCAACTTGCACAGAGCCCATCTCTCCAGCAGCTACTGGCTCTTGATGAGGTTGGGAGATGGAAGCAAGCTTTATTTTTCAGCCACTCACCCCAAATAGGAAGGCACGTTGCTAACCCTTTCCTAACCCTCCAGATAGGGATTTTGTGGGGAATAAATTCGCCAGCAGGAGATTCCAGAAACTGCAATTAACAAAAGGCTTGGATGAAGCATGCCTTATATCTTGTTCCAGCTACAGTCACAGAGGTTTATACAGGGGTGGGGGAAAGCAAACATTTAAGGGAGGGCCTGCTCTGGAGCACACCCAGTCTGCAGCACCTGCAAATTTCACCCCCAGGATAAATAACTGAGATATCTCCGTCACTTGAAGCTGCTCAAATTATTCATAGCAAATAAATTACCAGGTGCATTCAGTCTGTTGTTCACCCCTCCTTCCTTTTCCTACACTCTCATGAATCACTTGGAAATAGATTCTGATTTCTGCAAGAGTGTCTATTAGTCATAATAAAGAGACGTGGCACAGCTCACATGAACACATGTGGCCAATGGGCTGTCAGCAAATAGTTGTTTCAGGTCTGGTACCTCCACCTGACTGGTGATTCAGGGTGTTTGCTATTGCTTCTGAGCCCCACTTGGTGATGAGACTTTTTTTGTTTTTAAATCCTTTTTAGTGAGAGATGGGAGTAAAGGAGGACCACGGAGATGCACAGCACAAGCATACTCTGCCAGGCAGGAATCCCTCACAGCACTCACAAACATAGAATCCTTAACATTGGAAAAGGCCCTTCAGATCCCCAAGTTCAACCCCAGCCCACCCCACCATGCCCACTGACCACATCCCTCAATGCCACACCTCCATGGCTCTGAACACCTCTTGGTGACCCCACTTTCATGTGCAGCTGTGCCAACCAACGTACATACGAGTGGGGATAGAGGTCCTCATGAATCCCCATGAACCATCACACCAAAGCAATACATTCTGTTCCTGGGTAAATATATGGGTATATATATCCCTCATACAGCCAACAGCTTCAGGCCTGGTCACCAAGAAGCTATGCAGCACAGAGGACCAGCATCATCGTTCTATCTGAGCCCCTGCAAGTCTGCCCTAACAAATAAGCATCTCATGCTTGTCCCAGTGGACATCCAGGATCCCACCGGTCATGGAGGGAGAGAAAAATACTGTTAGAATGCAATTTGCACTGTATATAAATGGAGAGTTAAGGGGACGTGGGTGGGAAGATAGGAGGAGAAGGAGGCGCTGTGTCTGGACTTCCTCCACCACGGTCAGGTTGCAGGGGATGGGAGACTTGTTTGATTACCAGCCAAACAATGAGCAGCACTATTCAAACACATCCAATTACTGTTGTTATTCAGTGGGCAGAGGCCAACATGAGAATGAAAATGCAGAAGGAGCAGAGAGGTCTTTGCCTGGGAAAGCGTGTAGGAGCCTTGTAACACTCTGCTCTGAAAAGGGATTTAATCAACGGTGACAAATTTGCAGGGTGAGGAGAAAGAATGAGTGCATTGTGCACAGCACTGACTTTTCACACTTCCTCCAGCACAGGGCATGCTGATAACCCCCCAGCCATCACCTCCCCCAGGAAGGACTGAAATCAGGCTGCCCCATGCATTTAAACCCAGCCCAGGGCCTTTATCCAAGAGAAACATCTCAGTTCCCCTCTGATGCTCTGTTTCTATCGAGATCCTGAGGATCTGATGGCTTCTGGAGTTCAAACCATCTCCCAGCCCTACCAAACATGGGTCAGAGAGGCCACTCTGCTGTTTTACCAAGCTGCTTGCTCCTCTCCCATGGCAGCCCTACTTGGTGTTGGTTTTCACGTGGCTTCTTGCACTGGCATCACAGAACCACAGAATGGTTTAGGTTGGAAGGGACCTGTGGAGGTTACCTGCTCTAAACTCAAAACGTCAGGTTTTAAGACCAAAGCAGCTACTGTTGCACAGTTTTACCAGAATATAGGTAGCTTTGTATGTGAGCTTAGTGCCTCCCTTGAGGCTGCTGTGGTACAAGCAACAATGTAAGGACACATCACATCCTCAGTCTGGAGCTCATTCTGCTCTCTTCCTGCTAGCATCACTCATTTCTCCATCCATTGGAGTCCCCGGGTCACAGCTGAGTGCCATCAGAAGGGGCCCTGGCTCCTCAAGCCTCTCAGTATGGAAGACATCCACTGTGTGTGAAGCTGGGGCCCCAAAGTGAGGAGTCTCCCCAGTAAGACAAAGTGGAGCTCAGTTTCATTTCTGCACATACGTTGCTTTTCAGAGCTGGGTTCCCAAAACAGACTCCAAATATTAAATGGGGGAAGAAGGAAATCTTCCTTCTCATGTGGGTTCTTCTCACCAGCTCCTGGTGTTGGAAGCATCCCAGCACACAGCTCCCACAGGGCTGAAGGTGCTGATGAACCCTGGGGGAAGGCAGCCTGGCTGTGCCAAGCCTATCCCCACAACTGTCCCAACACGTGTGTGAGCAGACTATTTTCACCAGTTTACAGCTCAGGATTCTTTTCCATTTAGTCAGTCCTGGTTGAGCATTTGATCGCTTACTGACAGGAATCGCAGCCCAAAGCCCTTCCCTCTGACTCACGCAATGCCTGCCAGGTCTGCTTTGGGCTGCCTGGGTCACATGCATTCACTCCTCCTGGGCAACACCACAGGATCAGAACCAAAATAGGATGGGAACACCCAAGAGCACAGGGAGGACAGAATTCCAGGGAATTCAGCACCTTGACCCCATTATTTTGCTCCTGGGAGCTGATCCCTCTGCACTAACTGCAGAGGACGAGCAGAGCCTGTTTGAAATGAAAGGACTCCTGGGTGAGTTCCCCCAGCCAAGTCAACCTGGTGGCTCCAGCATGAAGGCTTATGATGTCTCTGGTCAGAGTGACTTTTCATATATTTGTCCTTTCTCCAAGATTTGGGTTAACCTATATAAGCCCTAGATTGATACTATAATGACATCCTGTTTTGTTTTGTTTTTTTTTTTTCCCCTTGAGAACTTGCTTAATTTCTAAGGCAAGGGTTTGCAAAGACGCTGTCCCTTTTTTTTCCACCCCCCCCCCCCCCCCTCCTCTTTCCCTGTTGTTGTCACACAACATTTGTATTTCAAGTCCTATTCCCTTGGAAGGACTTCTTATTCTAATGCAGCAAATTTCAAGGATGCAAATGCATTTTCTGTTTCCCTTGCAAAACAGGAATATTTCTCCTGTGGAAATTTTCCATTAAAAAAAAAAACAACAACAACAACCAAAGCACGAGCAATATTCCACCTTTTGGAATCTGAAATAGATCTGGAACCGTGCCTGAGGAAAAGAGGGGGAAGGAAAAGAGGAATGCCATAGAATGCCTTTATAAAACACCCTCACTCCCACGGGGTGCAGCACGGGCAGGTCCTGGCTGCTCTGAAATAGCTCTGTGCTATTGGAGTGAGAGGACCAGATCGCAGCCTGCCTCACTGATCAGCACCAGGGGAAGGGCAGCCAGCAGGGAAACCCTATGGAGGGAGAGAGGTTGGGGTGCTCTGCCTGGGAATGCAGCCATTGGAGGGCAGGTCAACAAAGTAGAGAGGAATCCCAAAGCTTTCATTAGAAGAGTGCAAATCACTGCTAAAAGCTCTCCCCTCTCTGACCCCCCCCATCCAAAAGTGGCTAATCCAGCCTGGCTGCCTTCAAATTTGATCTTTGTGCTCAAATGTAGCTGAATCCAACTGGAAACAAAGCAACCACTCCTTTGGTCCAGAAGGTCTATCTGATCTCCTTATTTCTGTACAACCAGAAGTGTCCCTAAAAGAATCATAGGATTTTTAAGGTTGAAAAGACTGCTAAGGTCAACAAGTCCAACCATCAACCTGTGCCCACCATGTCCATTAAACTACATCACTCAGTGTGACAGCTATCCTTTTCTTGAACACCTCCAGGGACAGAGACTCCACCACTTCTCTGGGCTGCCCATGCCAATGCCTCAACATCCTTTCAGAGAAGAATTTCTCCCTAACACCCAACCCAGTATGCAACCAAAAGATGCAGGCAACCCAGTCTGCATTAGCCAGGATGGGATCTCTAAACCATAGGGAACATTGTTTCAGTGCTAAGGATGCCAGACCAAACTGGATCCAGGACCATGGGCTTCTGCTCTCTACAAAATCACATCTCCAGCAGTAATCACCAAGAGAAGGTGACCACTTCCAATGGGCACAAGCAGAATGAAACAAGATGCCCATGAGAGGCATGGGAATCAGGCCTTTTCCTTAGCTGTGGGAGCAAATGCAGAAACACCTGAGTATTCCATGGATTTTCCACCGCAGCAGATGAAGCTGACAAGCTGTGGCTTTCCTGCTGTTAAACTGGTCACTGTGTGGTGAGTGCAGAGCTGCCTTAGGGCTGGGACATTCCATGCCCCATGGGATACAAGAGGCACCATGTTTTCTGCTTGTATATGTATGGAAGTCTTGAAAACCTGTACTTAAAGCTTAAAGCATAGGGGGGACAAGTGAGGTGGGAACTGCTTTCCTGCTTTTTCCCTGCTCACCAAGGAAACTCAGGCTGGTTCTTGCTATGCCCAGTAGACCCACATTACCTCCTGCTACTAAGAGCTCACAGTGTGCAGCTACAGGCTCCCCAGGGAGAACATAAGGGAGACACAGGAAAGAGTTAATAACAGATTGTAACAACCAGAAAGATCAATGTGATGGAACAGTGATACAAGAGGCATAACAACAAAGGGACCAGCACAATGGAAAGGTGTTACAAAGAAAACTGCTCACCTGTCTCTGAAGATCTAGGCTTGCAATAGAAACTCCACAAGGGAGGGATCTCCAACCAGAGATCCTTCCCTAGTGGCAGCCAGCCCTTAAATGAGGTCTAAGAGAGGTGCAGCCAGGCTCCACCCCTTCCAGTCACACAGCTGAATTGCCTTCACCTGTGCTCCCAGGGTTGACCGGCTCCTTTCCCCGGGTGCTCAATCAGTGGGTCAGGCCATGACTCAACAGTTCCCATGCATAGATAAAACGTGAGCTTGCTGTGTGACAAGAGTGTGGAGCAAGGATGCCCCGTGTGCTGGGATGCCTCTGGTCCCTTCTCTGAGGGTGTTCAGCCCCAGAGCATTCTCAGGGCTGCTCCTTTCCCACTCCTCCTGCTCATACCATGGCAGAAGGAGAACGTCCCTCACGTTAAAATCCATCTGACTCCATGTCTCGAGTCCTCTTCTTATTTATTTCCATCTGGGTGACACGGCTGATCTCCTGCTGCACTTCAGCCTGTTTTCCTCGTCCTTTTTAGAGACTCTTTAATACTTTGTGTTGTTCGTGTTTTATTTTATCTTCTTATTTATTTCCCTCTAACGCCGACCTTCTTTCATCTCCCTAAGACTTTCTTCCCTCCGCTCCTGCCTGAGTCTCCTTTTAGCTTCTTATTCTTCGCCGTAAGCCCCCGTTCCCTCTCTCTCCTTGTACCGGATCAGTGTAGGGCTTCATGCTTGTCACCCAGCCCGGCTCTGTTCGTCTCCCTCTGCCCAGGAGAGGGCAGTGGCGCAGCAGCCCAGCGCTCCTCACTGCAGCCTCCATCTACTCGCATTTTCATTTATTTTTTTCTTTTCCGGCTCCTCCCCGTGGATGAGCATTCACCCTTCCAACCCCCTCTTTTCTTTTCTTTCCCCCCGCTTTTTTTTTTTTTATTTATTATTATTTTTGTCCCTCTTTTTTTTTTTTCTTTTTTCTTTTTTTTTTCTAATTCCTCCCCTTCCCCCCCAAGAAAAAAGATAACTTTTTCTCCATTTATTTCCTCTCCTTCTTCCCTCCCACACTGAACTTCTCATCTGCAGATCCTCTTTCCGGGCCCAATGCCATCACCAGAGCTTGGGGTGCTCAGTGCTCTCCCCATACACCCATGCCCCCCCTACACCTCCTTCTCCCACACCCGCAGCACCCAAACCCCCCCATCCATTCAACCATCACTTCCCCAATGCCAATGGAAGGAGGCAGACCCTGTGCTTCTGGGAGTAAAACACTGCATGAAGCCTAAAAATAGCTGCCGTGCGTCTGAGCTGCGTCAGCAGAGCTCAGTTTCTGAGTGCAGTGCTTCTCCAGGGAGGAGGCACCCTTGCTTGGCTGTATGTTGGCTCCAGGTTCTCCTTGTTTCAGATCTCTTCGTGATGCCTGCATGCAGGCAACAGGAGGTGAAGGATTCCCTGTCTGCCCAAATTCAGCTGGGAGGTGCTGGAGGACATTCTGCTTTCCTCAGGTGTATATATATATATATATATATATGTATGTATTTCAAACTTGTCTCTGTCAGAACATTTTCATTTTGTCTTTCACTGGATGTGGCTCTGGGCAGCCTGGTCTGGTGGTTGGTGACCCTGCACATAGCAGGGGGGAGGGGGAGTTGTTTTATTTTTATTCATTTCATCTTTATTGCATTGCATTTCATCTCATTTGCCTTATGAGGAAAGCCTGAGAGCCATAGGGCTGTTCAGCATGGGGAAAAGAAGACAGAGAGGGGAACCTGATCAGTGCTTATGAACATCTAAAGGCCAGGAGCCAGGCTCTTATTGGTGGTACCTATAGACAGAACATGGAGCAACAGGCACAAATTGGAATATAGAAGTTCCATCAGAACAAGAGAAAGAACTTTACTGTGAGGGTGACAGAGCACTGCAACAGGCCGAGGCAGTGGAATGTCCTCCTATGGAGGTATTCAAGACCCATCTGCATACATCCCTGTGCAACTCATGCTAAGGAATATGCTTTTAGCAGGCTGCTAATAGACTAACTAGCATGCTTCCAGCACCAGGCTGCCTGCTTTTCATTGCATTTTTGGGTGTCCTGCACTTTCAAGAGGAACTTTCTCCAGCTCTAAAATTCACTGTAAGACATCATTTTTTCCCCCTCATTTTTGCCATTGGAAATAATTGCTGTTGGCAATAAGGGTGAGAGCTGCTGCACTCCTGTTGCACCAGAGGGTTTTTGGACCTATCCGAACCCAGAGTCAAAGTCTGGGTGTCATTCAGGTCCCAACTCCTACATGCTAGCTTTGCCAGGGGCAAGAGGAGCCCTGAAATACCGCCTTCCCTGTCCCCGTGGAATCCCCATACTGTGACAAAGGTCTCCAGACACTACTGGGGCTGCAGGTTGGGCTTTGAGCACCAGGACACCCACCTGTAGCTCCCTTCTGTGTCTTGGGTCTTTTGTCCAAGACAAATCCATCACACGTGGTTTCCTATAGAAACGGCCCAAAAACCTCCAGCACTTCTATCAGCAGAACTTCTGCCCAAAGCCACCACGGCAGCGCTCAGGAAGCAGATGGGGAACTTTCCAGGTTCCTGTTCCCTCCCCTCTGTTCCTAATGGGAGGAGAGGTCCTGATGTGAGTGCATGGAGCCCCTGTGCTGCCTCTGGGACTGAGGGCAAGAAGCCAAAATCAAATCTTCCCTTCTTTTTTTTTTTTTTCCCCCCTTCTTTTTTTTTTTTCCCAGAGTGTATCACTGGCTATTGTCCTTATCAAACAAAGCCCTTTCATCAGAGGTTCTTTAACACACTTTATTTCTCTTTTATTTTGCTTTGAAATAAGCCGGGCAACAATTAATTTCAGAGAGAGAGAGAGAGAAAGAGAATTCAACAAGGATCTATTACTACTCTCGGCTTCTATTGCTGTAATGAAAATCTATTTCCTTTCCCTTTTGTGTCCCATATAATTTAATGCCCATTTTATTAATGGTCTGAAATAATTACGGAACCTTTTGTGATTCTCAAGTATGTTTCATTTAATTGTGCAATAAACGCCTAATCTCTTCCTCCATCTGAAGCTATTATGGCATTAAAATTAACAATTATGCAGCAATGCGCCCGGGTCCATAGAAATCACTCCAGATAACTAGACATATATAAATCATTCATGAGAACAATTTCTGAAAAGAGACGAAGGGAGAGAAGAAAAAAAAAAAATTGTGTTGAGAATGACATTGGGAAGCCAAGGGCCTGGTCTCTAAGAAGATAGCAACACCTTAAAAAGAATATTTTTTTTCCTCCTTTTTCCCCCTTTTTTGTTATTATTATTTTACTAATTGTGTTCAGTAGCACAGCCTTCTCTCCTCCTCCTCCTCCCCCCCCCCCCATTAGTCTGACAGATATTTTCAGAATTAATTAACCGTTAGCTCAGAGGATAAATTGTTCATTATCAATTTTTACCCCCTTCCTTCGTTCTTTCTTCCCTTTTATAGTTTTTCCTTCTCAACCCCCCCCTTCGTCTTTCAGGCCAGCAATTACACTCTCTGCCTTTCAGTGGCAGGTCCTGTTCTGTAGGAGGTAATCCAAATGGGGAAAGTGCTTTTTCTTTCAACCCTATTCACTTCTCCTCTTCTTCCTTTTGTGGGATTTAATAACCATGGCTGATAGGAGCACTGTGGACAGAGAGGTTAAGTTTGTTGTCTCAGCACTTTGCCGCCGGAGGACGGCTCAGGCATCCTGCCTCAACCAGCTCTCCTCTCTGCTGCTCATGCTGCACTGCTTGTTAATTGTGATCTCTCTAATTATGCTTTGAGTCCCAGGATGGCCAAGCCACTTGGTTGGAGGCTCATGTCCCATGCAGGATGGGAGTCCAGGACACCTCCAGCTTGCTTCTACACAGGTGCTGGATGTGAGAAGCTTGGGCAATGGCACTGGAAAAAACATGGATATGTTTTTGGGCAATACTGGAAGGAAGGCCTTGCACTGTGGCCAGCAAGCTGTGAGCCCAGGCTCATGCTGCATCTCCAAGTGTAGACAGCAGATCCCAGGATGATGGAGGACAACACTCAGCCCATCTGCCAACCCACAGTGGTCTGCAGGTCTCTGGCACAGTCTTTTGGGTCATGCCCATATTAGCATCAGCTCCTCATACCACAGCATCCCAAAAAAGCCCTACCAGAAGTGGGACATGCAGCTGGCCTCTCCCGCCCTGCCCCATCATCTCTGCACTCCCAAGAGTTAGAGGGGTGCATGCTGTGCCCTCAATACTTTTTTATTTTATTTTATTCATTTCTGCTGGTAGACATGGAGTAGAGCGCAGCAGACTGAGCAGCCAGTGCCCACCAGAGAGCAGATTTTGGGTCAGACCCTCTGGCCACAGGAAACCAGGAGTGACCTTCATCCTCCTTCATCTCTGAGAAGCCCCTCACTAATAGTTCTCTGAACTCACACAGTTTTTTCTTTAATCACCTGTCTTTTTTTTTTTTTCCCCTACACAACCTAGGTCAAACTACAATACATTACATACTACAACATTATAGCCAATGCATAACAACAATGGCATGCAATGGTTGCCCAGAAAGGTTGTGGATGCCCCATCCTTGGAGATGCTCAAGGTCAGGCTGGACAGGGCACTGAGCACCTGATGGAGACATAGGTGTCCCTGTTCACTGCAGAGAAGTTGGACCAGATGGCCTTTAGAAAAAAATATCTCTGCCTTGAATCTTATATGTTGTAAAAAAAATAAAAATCAACAGGAGCCAAGAACGTGGCATCTACTCACTTTTGCCTCTTCTTATATTGTCTGCTGTGGAAATACAACCACCTGAATGTCTGATGATGCCCTGTGCCTGAGAAAGTGAATTCACTATGGCAGACATACAGTTAAAGCTGATATCCAGATACAGATCTGACCAAGGACTTCAATTAGTCACTCTGAATAGTAGTAGCATATTAGAAGTGAGAGATATCATTCAGAAGAAAATATGTAATCAGCAGAGATCAAGAGAGAAACAGACTCTATCAACCGCTACAACGAGCACGGTTCAAAAGATGAGTCGTAAAATTAAAATCCCAAATTCACTCAGTGACCTGCCTCTTTTTGAGCCAATGGAGACAGTCACACATCATCTTTGATATCATTTCTACGTAAAGAACCCCTTTTCTGGTCAGGTCAGAAAGCCTGACCCTCCTGGCAGATGATAATTGGGACCTATTGGGCAGCGTCATGAATTCGTCACTCACAAACTGCCTTTTGCTCTATACTGAATAAGGCTGGAGGTGAAAACGGCCTTCTACCATAACCATAAGTACCACTCTGTTGGTGAATGGGTAGCCTGGTTCACTGGCACCATCTTCATCTTCTCACCCCTCCACCCATACACCACTGGGGATGCCTGGCAGCCCCTTGCACTAGGCCATGACAGTGGATCAGTCAGGACTGATGCAATGACCTGCCCAAAATCCTGCGGAGAGGTTGTGGTGGAGCTTCTTTCACTTGTCACTCCTGTTGCCCTAAAATCTGGGCTGTAATTCCTGCACGCCGTTTTTAAAGGGAAGGCTGGATAAGAGGCTGCCAGGGAAGGAGATGAAGTTTGCCTGCAGAAAATGAGGGACATCTCCTTCAAGTTGTGTAAGGAGGCTACAGTGTTATTCTACACAAGTTAGAGCAATACTGCCAAAACAGGGCCCATGGGAGAGAAAGAGGTTGGCTGCCATGCAGGCTAGTGTTCAGAGCAGGCATTGGCTTTGACTTAGAATAATATACAGTAAATGCTTCATCCATAAGCAATTTCCAAGGCTTCTTCTGCTTTCTAAATCTTCCTTTTATCACTTAACATTAAAAAATGTTGATTAAGTGGCATAGGAAACCAAAATCCTATTTCTTACAACCTTGCTGTACAACCATCCCAGCAGACTGTATCTGGTGGACGATGCTTCATCTCTGGGTTTATCTGAGCTCTGTCACCCCCTGGGGTCAGGAATTCACACAGGTGAATGCACCTCATGTTAACACCAACAGCTCCTCAACTGCAGAGCTTTCTGGATTCCAGCACTCATTGACCACAGCTCCCATAGTGGTACTAGAGGTCAGAGGTTGTGCCTTATTCTTTTGCGTTCACATCATGCGTGTGTATTCATGGAAGCACAGGAGAGAAATTAAAGCATGCCCTTCCAATTGAGACGTTATTTCCACCTCATTTAGATTTCCCTGTTCTTTGTGCACTTCATCATTTCTGTACATTTTATCCAAGTGTTTTAGAAAGTTCTCCTCCTCTATGTCCCCCGGTGACAGTGATTAAGGTAGAAGAGGAATGATTTGCACATTTCCAGACTTTGCTGCCTGTCTGGTATTGAGTTACTGCTGCAATGGGGAGAGGGAAGAGGCAACAAGCAACAATTTCAGTGGCATCTCACCTCCAGCCTTTGGTAGGTGACTAACCTCCAAGCTACCAGAAGGTGGTCAAGGGCCTCACCTTTAATGCTGTTTACTCCTCACACTAACTTGGTAGTCACTGCAGCTATCAATGGAGATACTATCAATGATGTAGAAGCCAAATCACTGTCTATATTGGCCCTTGATTGCAACATGAGGTGTTGGGCCAGGGGTAATGGGAAAGCAGCACTACTGGTGTGCTCAGCAGCAGGTGAGGAGTTTTACCCAAACGTGGAGGCTTTGTTCAAGTCACCTCTGAGACGTAGCACAGAGCAGAGACCACGTGGTCTCCAAACCTTGCCAGCTCTGGTATCAGTGTGCAAGAATTGAGCACCTGTTCTCAGAGATGGAGAACGAAGCCACTCATCTTGTTACTGGATGGCAGGTGGCAGCCTGGATTTGTACTAGCAGCCCGAAGAGGAACACTGGTTCAACATAAAACCAGCCACCTCCAGCAGCCTGTTTGGAACAGACTCATAAAGCCTTACAGAAGGCGTGTCCAACCTGCAGCCTGTGGCTCACAAACATCACTGCACAGCTTGCACTGCAGCCACCCCCCACCATCATGGGGAGAGTTCTACCCTCCCAGAAGTCTGGGATGCTCCTCAGAACACTGGTGCTCCATGAACCGCACCTGAGCTGAAACCAGGGTGTGGGGAAGGCACAGCGCAGTGCTAACTCACATGTGGTGTAATGGGATGGAAAGCATCACTGTAGTAGCAGGGTGGCAAAGTCTTTAGCTGAAGCAAAGAGAGCAAGACCAAATAGAACAGCTGCAGAAACAAAAGGAAAAAAAAAAAAAAAAAGCTGCTTACCTTTACAAGGCCTCAGGTAGGCAGGGGTCTACAGCAAGATACCCTCACTTCCACTGCCAACCCTCAAATGAGGTCTGGGAAGGGGTGCATCCTGGCTCCAGCCAGTCACTCAGGTACATTGCATGCACCTGAGCTCCCCTGGGTCAGCCCTGCCTTCCACCAGGTGCTCTGTTTCAGGCCATGACTTAGCATTTCCACTACAGATGTTAATCAAAGTTTATGTATTTTGGTACATTGGCTAAATAGAGTCCTGTGAAAAGCAAAGCATTTGCAGCTGTGCTTTCTGTTTAGAGAAAGGGAGTTGAGAACAAGTTCCAAGATTGCTGAAAAAAATCATCAGTTTTTTGGTTTACTTCCAACTTCATTTTCAGTCGACATAAGTAGACTACTTGTGAATTTTCACATGGAATTTGAATTCACAAAAGTAATGCCTCATATTTTATGAGGTTGGCTTATGAGGTCAGAGGTAGATGTTGGTGGGATGGCAGTAGAAATTGAACCTTCCCATCAACATCCAATTACTTCTCATTGCTGTGTGACAGATGGCAGCAGAGGGGCAGTCTGGCAAATAGCATCTGACATGGAAGTATGTATGAAACAAAGGCATGTCACTGAACTCCTCTGTGTGGAAAAAAATGGCACCCACTGATGTTCATTAATACCTGCCTAATGTTTGTAGAGACCAAACAGTGGATGTCAACACACTGAAGGGTGAGTGGTGTGTTTTGGCAGTAATGACAGCAACACTGGGTCACCTCCCATGGTACAGGCTTTTGCAAGCATGGCATGAAGGCTCTTGATCATTGCTGGCAAAATTGCATAGCTAAGGGTGGTGACTACATGGAAAAATAGCGTTTTGTAGCTGAGAATTTGCTCAATCAGTATTATTGTGCTCTTCGTATCTGTTCTTGTTTCTATGGGAATAAACAGGAGGCATTACTTTTGGAGCAATCTATGTATATAAAGCCCCAGCCAATTCCTCTTCACTCACTGTACCCCAGGCAAGCTGAAAGATTGGACACCCATGCTTTACAGCACAATGGTCATGAAGCAGATCTCCTTGCTCACTACTAAACCCCCTTCAGCTTTTCCTGCAGTGTTTCTCCTTGAAAATCCAAAGGTGAGCTGCCTTCCTGGCTTTAAAACTGGACTTGGGAAAGTTCATGTCATTACACTGACATTGCTCAATGTTACTATAGTTACAATGGCCAAAATGCCCAACTTTCCTACTGTAGAGGCCATCAATGCAACAAGCCACCTCCCACTCCCCAGCAGGTCCTGTTGTGCAGACGTTAGCAAAGCCCACTTCATTTAAATGCTCGTTTTCATTTCACTGGCTGGTATTTATTTACTTCATAGAGCGTGTTTGAGGTTGTAATGAAAAACGACCCAACCTCACCACCGAGACTGCCCCGTACTTAAGACGATTAAGATAAAGTCCCACATAAGTGGCCCTAATAAAAGGAATTTATCACAAGACATGGAGAGGAAGGTATCTTTATTCACGAGGTGAATAGCACTAAGGGTTGTCATTGCAGGTTTTCAGTTGGGGAAATTATCATTCATTCTCCAAATTACTGACTGCACAAAAATTACTAAATGGTGCGTTATCACTCCCTCTCAGCGCGAGAATGTCTTTGTTGTACGTTCGATTACAAATGGCTTGCCCCATGATTATCATCAATAAATCACAGGTAAGCATAGCACATGCCATGAGGAGGCTTGGCTGAGAGGCTCCTGGAGCTGGCGTGAAAGGAAAAACAAAAGCCCCCTCCGGTGTGGAGCTGAGGTCTTTCAGTTTGGTAATAACTCACTGTGCCGTGTTGTTCCTGCACAAAGACAGCCATGGGCTCACATGGTCGCAGTGAGAATTTGTAGACATCAAAAATGCCTTTCTGTACCTCTTCATAAATCCATGCAGGTTGGAGATTCCAAGGTGTTTTTTCCTTCCTTCCTTCCTTCCTTCCTTCCTTCCTTCCTTCCTTCCTTCCTTCCTTCCTTCCTTCCTTCCTTCCTTCCTTCCTTCCTTCCTTCCTTCCTTCCTTCCTTCCTTCCTTCCTTCCTTCCTTCCTTCCTTCCTTCCTTCCTTCCTTCCTTCCTTCCTTCCTTTCCTTTTTTTTTTTTGTACCACAGGATCATTAAGGTTGGAAAAGATCTCTAAGATCATCAAGCCCAACCCACCTCACCATGCCTACTGACCACGTCTCTCAGTGCTATGTCTCCACAGCTCTGGAAGACCCCCAGGGATGGTGATTACACTTATTTAAAGAAGAAAACCATATATATTTTTACTGACAAAATAATGAGATCTTTCCATGCTCCTTGAAACAACTTTTGGGCATGGAGAGACAGTGGATAGACCTTCAGGCTTGTCCCAGCAAGAGCAGGATGAGTATCTCTCTTATTGGTGCTCATTGCTCCTGCCACAGCGCAAAAGCCTTCATCAGAGTTTGTGGGTAAGAAAAGCCCAGCTTTCAGTGGCTGTGATCACCTCCTGTGCCAGAAGAGAGTCTTGAACTCAGAAGACTTGATTCAATCCCGCACTTCGACCTATGTCAAAGCTCATCTCTGCTCCGCACTTGAGTCACTCCTACAAAATTGTCTTCTAAAGCTTTTGAGGGAAGAAAATTCCGAAGAGGAGGATGGTAGCTTTTTCAGGAAGGCTGCATCGGAGAGCAAGAAGGAACATACAAGGAGCCTGAGTAATCCCAAAGCAGCTGGTGACATCTATATTGGAGGCAGAGGATGTTCAGCCTGGGGAATAGACAGTGATGCTGTCCAGCGAAGCAAAGCCTCTTTCAAAGGTGAAGGCTGAAGAATTTCCCCACCAGCACAATGCTGTGTTTTTCCCCTCATCAGCTGCCTCTTGTGTCCTCGCCTTTCTTTGATCTGTAAGAAAAAGAAGGGGCTGTGTTGAAAACCTCTGGGTGCACAGAGCCCATCACATCGGTGCGGTGAGGCCAGGGAAGGAGCAGACGCTCCTGCGGTGTGAAAGGGACCAGTGCAGAGATTAAGATCTCTATCAGAGCTTGTGGCTCCGGTGATTACAGTGTATTAAGGCTCTGTCAGTGTTGACAAACACTACCCCAATTAGGAGTTATTTTGGCATGGCATCTGATAGCACTGCCTGCTGTGACCTGCTAAATGGGCTGCCCTTCCCCCCTCCTCTCATTTAATGGGGCAGTAGGCAACAAATAAAATTAGAGATCTCTTTGCACCATCCATCCTCCTCTTTTCACCTTAGGTGACACATGTACATTGACACTCCTGGGCCCTATAGATGAGCATTAATGATAGTTACCCAGAAATTCCTCTCCTGCCACCTCCAGGCCAGCATCTCCCAGTACAGCTGGTGATGATCCAGCTATGCAAGCCTTTTTTCGGTATCTCTGGACTTGTGCTCATCAAGCACACAGCAAAATAAGCATTTTTCTCTCTTGAAGGCAGTGTCCATTCAATGCAAAGCTAATCCACGTCTTCAAGACCTCCCAAATCTAGCCTGCCTTCTTGGTGCCTCGCATCACGGCGCATATGTACATCAGTCAATTGCTACCAGTAGGACCAGTGCAAAGAAAGCAGATATTATTCCATCTAAACTTCTCAAGAGAAAATGCAGGAGGAAGAGGTGTGCCCACAGCCAAGGGTAGGGTACATCTGGATCAGAGAAAGGCAGGAAATGGGAGATGCTTACCCTTTGCCTTCTCCAGGGTGTTTTGGCTTCAGAGGGAGCTGCACCCTCTGGAGCTGGAGGCATTTATGGTCACAGGCAGACATTTAAATCAACCAAGATGTGGATAGGACAGGAGGCGCTCTGAGATCACCGCCGGTGGCTGCTGGGCACTGTGAAAACGGTTCACACAAATGAAATGGATGGGGCACTGTGTAGGCATGGAGAAGCTGAATGTCTTCCGTGAGTAAACATTTAATTTGGACATGGAAATAATACAGGGCAATCTTCTGCACTTCTTTGGACCATGACTGATACATAAGATTCGGGAAGAAACTGTCTGCTGTGCTAAGAAACAGATTGATAGGGGAAGAGAGTTGAGCTGTGCCTGCATAAGGGATTCCAAACATGTTGGCCAAGAGCTTAGCAAATGAAGTGAAGGAAGCTGCCTTACTTGTTCTTATTGCTTTTAGAATTAAGCCTCGATTGAAGCTGCTGTGATGTACACAACAAGGCTGTCCTGACAACCCTGTGCTGACAATGGGATTGCATTGATGCTAGAGCCTGCTGATGGGCAGCAGCAAGAAAGCAGGCTTTCCATCCTTCCTCTTCTCCTTGGTGGAGCCGGAGGGTTTGCATCCACTTACTGCTCCTGCTCACACGTTTCCATTAGAGTGAGGAGGACTGGGGGAGGCATGCTGTTTTGGTTCACCTTTCTGCAGCGGTGGAAATTGATAAGGTTCATATGCATACAAAAGGCTGAATGGAGAGGCAGGAGGGTGAAGGGGGTCGTACACCCAGATGGATTTTTTAATTCCGGGGGAAAATAACACCACGCTCTCAAGTGATAACTGAGCCTTTCTTCCCAACTCGGACCAAAATATGATTTTTCATCTGCGCATTGGAGGAGAGGAAAATTATACAGAATTTCATTCTGCAGAATAATAAGGCTTCATGCTGAATAAAGCTCCCATAAGCCAGTGTAATTACTGAAGGGCAAGAAATACACTTTCAGTTTATATCTAATCACAATGCCATATTGTGTGCTGTGAAAGGGACTTCTGGAGGCCAGAGTGTTGCTGGAATGTGAGCAGGCCCTGTAGACTTTCTTCTTGGCAGGACTTTTTTGGCTGTGAAAAAAAGGGAGAGGACTCACCAAAGTCGCTTAAGAGAGGCACAAAAGTGTCCTTTGAGAAGGAGCCTTCGTTCTGAGCTCCAGGCTCAACGCTGCTGGCTCTTTGACCTCAATTTGGGACCCATGGTGTGGCAGACCAGAGACCCCCCAGCAGGTGCAAAGGAGCATGTTGTAGGTGGCTTGGGGCTGGGTGCCACACACACACAGACCACAAGACATGGCTTGGCTCCTTTGACATTATAGATCTTACTGCAGCTCTAGCACAGCTTTCCCCAGGTCCCAACTGGGCTTTGCTTCAACCTTCCAGAATAGGTTGGGACTCCTTCTTTACCTCCTTGCTTGCAAGCGGACATGTTGCAGAATAAGTGGAGCCCAAACCTTTCCTCTGGAGACGACCAAGACATTCAGACATGCCTCAAGTGAGCAACAGCTTTGGTCTTTACTTTCCCTGCCTCACAACTTCCCCGCCCTTAAGCTATAAATACAGTTGTAATTTCCAGAATACACTGATTCCTGCTAGGTTCATTTTGCACTGATGCCAGCGGTGTCTTTTAGCCCCTTTGTCTGCCTCTAAGAAAAGCCAGATCAAGAAGTAATCTGTAAGACAACCCAAGAGCTGTTAACATCCTCTATTTTTTAACCCTGCCCATTTTTTCACATCTTCTTTGCGGGCTGGACAACAATCCATGTGATACCTTGCCATTATCACATAAGACACCACTGCAGTTTAACTGGTCTGAACTGGGAATGCTTTGGCTGACAGAGGCTGGGAACTTTGCTTTTTCATAGTACAGCTCCTTAGTGGCTCATAGACATCCTCTGGTTAACTTAAATGCTCACATCTTTCTACTCCCCTCTCATTTCCAACTGATGAGCTTCCAGTTTAGAGCAGAATTTCTTGTTAATCCCCGAGTGCATGACCTTGCATTTAGTAGTCTTAAATTTCATCCCATTTCCTTTACTCTCGTCTTCAAGATTATGCAGTTCTCCATGTATGGTATTGTGATCCTCCTTTACTTTGCTGACGGCTTCGAAATTTGTGAGAACCAGAAAACTGGCTGGAAACTTCAGGCCAAGTCTGGCTGCCAGTTTGCTTCAGCTGAAAAGGGATGGTGGGGGTGAGTGCCCCAGCTGCTTGCAGGTGGTGATGGATACACGGGTGTAGAGGACAGCAAATGATGGAGTAACCACCTGCCTGTCCCCACAGTCATGCACTTCCTTAAAAAAAAAACAATCTGTCAGAGAGAGAAAAGGTTTCTCTGGTCAGATAAACCCATTTTCTCACCCTTCAAGCAGGAAATGGTTGGGTTGGTTCCCTTGGTGGTGAAACGCAGGTTACCCAACGATGGCCCAACGATAAGCTTCAGAGCTGAGATGAAAGGTTGGCAGCCCTGCTGTCCATCCAGAGACAGCATTCACAGGGAGAAGCCTGTGATGTTTTTTTCCAATGGCTCTGTGGTGCCATTATAGCTGCTTGCCAAAATGATGAACTGTCTACTTGGATGGTGACTGCACCAACCACATCTACTGCTACCACGCAGTGCCAGTGCAACCACACCAAGTTTCCTATGCCACAAGTCCCCAGAACTACAAGAAACAAGATTTGACATTCTGACAATTTACAAAGCCATCTGAACTGTTCTGGATGCATTAAATCACATCCAAAAAATAAATGAAGAGAGCCAGGAATCCAGGATGGCAGAGGCATTGGTGGAGGCACAACGATGTGGATGGGTGTACCTCTCCCCCACCTCTTTGGCTGCTTAAAGCTGAGCTGCATTTTGCTCTCTGCGTATGCCAAAGCATTACTGCATCTGAAAGAAACCCTGCTTTGCACACACAGACGTAATATCTCTGGTTAATAAATGAGAACCGTTGGGGAAAACCACAGGACATTTCTCCTCCAACTCCTCGGTGATGGGAAATCTCCCTGTCTGAGGGCTCGCATGGCAGCACCCCCTCGGAGACCCCATTTGCCTCTGCAAAATCCCCTGTCTGCAGGGAGTTAGCCTCTAACCTCTCTCCATTCCAGGAGGGAGTGCAACTGTTTTGCACTAAGTAGGTAGCCGAGCGAATTCAGCCCTCCCAATCAGCACAACCAAAGCATGAAATGAGGACACAGAAAGAGGGAAGGAGTGGGAGAGACCGTGCTCTGCCCCTCCCGCCCCACCAAAAAAAAAATAAATAAATAAATAAAAAGGAAGAAAGCAGAGCCTTTGCATTATTATGTGTTCCGTCCAGACCGAAAATGCTCTATTTTTATACACCTCCCCATCTCCCTCCAGCCCCGTTTCCTCCGCCTCTACCCGCGCAGGCAAAGTTCTTGAATCAGCAGATTCTGAGCTCGGCAGCGGTAAAGAGCTATTGAGGGACGGACTCTGATAGCATTACAACCATACATGGAGCCATTTTCTGTGGCGAATCGCTGAGTTCTACCTGGTTATCTCCTGCCTTGCACATCACTTCCGAATGACATGCTCTCAGTCTGGGCAAAAATGAGAGTTTTTTTTTTAAGAGCTGGGATTTCAATAATATGTGACGAAAGGATGAGATTACTTTCTGAGGTGGGAGAAGGCGAGAGAGGGGGAGAGAGGGAGAGGAGATGAAGAGGAAGTTCTTGGTCTTTTATGGAGTTTCTTAGCAAGGCTTCTTTCGTGGTGTTAAAGGCAGAGAAGTTGGCTCTCTTTGGATGGTGCCTTGCCCGTTCCCCATGTGAAGGGCTTGATGTTAAGTCTTGCTCCGAGGGTGAGCTCTCCTCTTGGCCACCTACCTGCTGGCCTCCTGTGCACCAGAAACAAGAAATGGGTCATTCTCCATCTGTTTGATTTGTTTGTTTTAGTGTTTCCAGGATGAATTGCTCCGGTTCCTACTTGCACATACATGTGTGTTGGAACACCTTTGCAATGGCTGGGAACACAGAGCTGCACTCCTGTCCAGCACCTGGCTGCTGTAATTGCCCAAGAACCAAGAGGCAAACACAAAATTCATTACATTTGCTGGTAATGAAGAGGTTGCCTGGCTGGCTAGCTGCAAATGGCACTGGGAGCACAGCCCTAAAGGATGGCTGAGTCATAACTGAAATCACAATGATGGATTTCCTCTTGGAGAAGTCACAGCGTGTCTGGAGCTCACCTGGTGCTTTTATTTCCAAGGTCCCAAATTAACCAAAACCCATCTGAAAACGGAGCAGGGTGCAAACATCATGAGAGGCTCCTGGGCGGATGGGGGGATGCATGGGCTGTGTGCATGCTGGTGGTGGGGCCAAGGGTGCAGCAAGAGAGCCAAATATTCCCCTGATCAGCAGAGGCAGACTCATTCCCAAGTGATAATCTCTTTTCTGCCTTCAGATAATTCCTGTGCCTATATTCTCCAGCTCAGGTGCTTATCTGCTTCCTTTCCCATCGTTGCTGGATGCGTCACTGTCTTTATCTCTCCAGCACCCCTCGGAGGCAGGCAGTGCTCTTATCCCCAGGCACCATGCAGAAACCAAGGGTTGGGATGAGCAGCCTGCAGGACTTCGCTATGGCCACGCTTGGAACTGACAGTAGACTGCAATTGGCCCCCAGGGTACATAATAATGCATTAAAGCTTTGTTTCAGTTCTCAGATGGAGGATGAGGAGAAAAAGAATCTCCGTCTCCATAAAAAAAGGCAAAGTCAGGGTGTACAGAACTACTGTGTCCAGTCCTTGGGGAAAGCAGCTCAGGCTCAGCAAGATCTTAGGGATGAACTGCAATAGGGCCAGAATTTGCAGATGAAGGAGCCAAGCTTTTGCTGGAGCTATTGCACCGCTTGGCACTGGAGTAGGATTTAGGGCAGCCCCCAATTTGAAAAGGAGTCTGGTTTGTTGTTTTTTTTTTTTGTGAGGGCACTGCTCAGGGAAAAAAAATGCAACTCTTACACAGCAGAGATTGGAGAAGACTGCTTCCCTGCATGGGAGCTCCAGTGATCAGGACAAAGCTTTCATGGCAATGCACACAGGCAGCAGGTGAGAAGGTCAGTAGGGATGTAAGAGCTTTGCCCACGCTGTGCCAATGCAGAGGGTACCAACACTGGAGATAAACAGCTATAAGAGGTGTGGATAACACAAATGCACATTCTGCTGGCTAAGCAGAAGAGATCAAGGTTGTAATTCATCCTTAAAACACAAAGCTTCATTCCACCTTGTCCTCAGAGCAGAGCTGCACGCTCGCATCCTCACCAAAACGCTGCACAGCCACAGAGCCCACCTGCTCTGCAGGACAAGCTCTTTGCTCTCCATCCATTTACCAGCCCTGGAAGTACAAACACGACCTCTCCCAGAGCCAGATGCCATCGCCTGCTTGTCACAGCGAGCTGCCGCCTGCCTGTGTCGAGGCACAATCTGACAAAGTGCACCGGATGAAATTTTCCTGGCTTCTGTCTTTAGATAAGGCCACTATCACTGACTCAACATATTTTATGTATAACACACCCGATGCAAAAAGCATTCAAGCATCAGGCTTGTTTAAATGTATTTGATGGTATCTGGAAAAGCAGTTAACACTTCTCGGCTGGATGCAGGACGCTCAGGATGGTGAATCACTGCAGCAGTGGCCATCACAGCTTGTCCTCTGTGTGCCAACCCACCTGCCAGCAGGGCAGAGGGGAGAGGAAGGATGGCAGCTGGCAGTGTCACCTTCCTAAGGCTGTGATGGGGATTTGGGCAGCTCTACTCTCTGCAGAGCCATCAGGAGGAGCAGCTGGTGGGACAGCATGTCCTAAAACACCTCTTCCACATCCACAGCTGTGAGACTGGGGCCCTTTGGCCAGGATGCCACATGGCAGCTCCTGTATCCAAACGTTTTCTGGGAACCTGAGCCCACCATCTCCCTGCCAGCACCTGCCCCACGATCTCTTGTGTTTTTGCAGTTCTAAGACCTCCAACGTACACCTCTGCTTTCAGTGAAGAAAAGCCTCTGAGCACAGTATCACCATGTTGCACGGGGTTTTCGCCTGGGTTTGACCTCACTTCCCACTACCAGGGTAGAAAGCGATTGTTCAGATAAACATACCCCAGAAAATTAAAATGCCATCACTTTAGTGGAGCTTTACTTTTTACAAGCTGGATTTTACAGGGCACACGAGAAGCAGATAGAGGCAAATTACTCCTAAGATTTTCTTTCTGTTCACAAGATAGTTCTTAATCTTGAATTTCTGATCCTGGATCCAAACTCATGTGCTAATTGTAAGAAAACAGAAAGTGTTGGTGTGCTGCACCAAAGAAAATATTACATACCATTGCTTAGGAGCTAGTAGAGATAGCACTGGGTTGAGGCAGGTATCTACTAACGAGGCACTGGCACAGGTTGCCCAGATTGGTGGTGGCTGCCCCTATCTCTGGAGACACCCAAAGTCAGGCTGGATGGGGCTCTGAGCACCTGATGGAGCTGTAGGTGTCCCTGTTCATTGCAGGAGGTTGGACCAGACGGCCTTTAAGGGGCTCTTCCAACTCCAACAATTCGCTGTCTGCTGGAGTTTAAGGATCCCCAGTGCAGGTGTTCCCATTTGGTGATTCAGCTGGGGCTCCCCTTGTCAGTGATGGAGAGAAGCAGAATCTGGAACTCTCTCGTCCTCCTCTTTTTCTGCTGATTGTAAGGAGGGACCAGGCAGCTCAAGGCCAGCAAAAGCCCCATGCAACGTGGTCACCACCCATGGAGAAATCCCAGTGTTCCTTCCTGATCACACTGGGAATGCAGGCAAAGCACCTTCCCTATCTACATCCCCCGGGTCTCCACCCTCAATGCAGGACTCACCGTTTGGAAAAGCACTCAAAAATTTGCAGGTGAGATTCCTCAGCTGCTGGGCTGGACTGTGAGAGGAGGAGGAGGTGAGGAAGGACACCAGTGTGTACATGGGCTTGCGTACGGATGGTGGCTTTTGTCACCATCAGCAGCTCTCCGTGCTTTCATCCCAGGCGAAGATTACATTTAACTCCCAGGGGTCTTTGCTTCCTCAGATCCTTTTCAGGCTGAGCCACTGTAGCACTGCAGATAGTTTGGGGTGTCCTTTCATTTTTTATATATATATTTTTTGACAGTATTAAATATATACTCCAGCGAGCCATAAATCAGTGGTTTATCAGAGAATAAATCGTATCTATAATAAGGGACCACTTCTTTTTAATTGGACAATGCATTAAATTAAAGATATACTTCCTCAAAGAATACAAAAAAATGTCAGCTAGCCTTCTTTAATGAATTTTAATTTTAAACCACCTTTTCTTTGAGAGAAAAGCTATTTTCCCCCTCTCCAGTAAAATTATATTCTAACCCAAGGATTTGCTGAGTGTTATGGGCTATTGTATTCGCACCACTTTATCTTTCCTTCCTACAGCAATAGAGCATCCTTAAGTACAGGCTCAAATTGGGTTGTGTTGCGTTTCTTTTAGCAAATGGATCTTTGTGCATGCAGGAGATGTTTGCACGAGCATGGATGTGCATTTGTGTGCAAACAGGGCACATCTCCAACATATTCGGTTGCAGGATTTAATATTATTTCAAACTTCTTTCCCTTGGTGGCCTTGGAGCAGGGATCTTTTTGTTTGTTTGTTTGCTTGCTTGCTTTTCTTTTGCTTTGAATTGCTCAGCAGTGTGCTGAAAATTCTGTATCCTTGTCGTCTTCATTCATACCTGCCATAATATGACTGTTGCTGGGTGCCACCGTTTGCCTTGGATTGCTGTGAAACCAATAGCTTTTTGTTCTCCTCCGCCTCTATGCCAATTTCTGGAGTTGCCAAATGAAGGCCTTTGCCCAGGTCTGTATATTTCTTATAAGAATTACTCATTGTTCTACAACTTAAAAGATAAGATAGGGCTGCATGGTCATCGTCGTACATAGTGTGTTAAGCCACGAAGCTTCGCAGTACATGCTTATTCCTGCAAAAAAAGAGAAGACACCTTTTGTTCTTTTTCCCCAATAAAAATCTTCAGAATCACAAAATAAAATAAAATCCCCCACAGAGAGTTTGGGGAGATGTTTTGTTTGAGTGCCCATAGGCTAGATAGATCGGTCAAATGAGATCAAAGCATCGAGAGGCATCTTCTCCAAGGAGCACCTGCCATCTCTTCCAATAGCTATCTATTGCAGCTGCCAGGACATGCCTGGGTGCTGACATCTACTTCTATTAGCAGCTTTCATATCAACCAATGTGCCTGTAGAACAGCTTGGGGAGAAGAAAATGGCTCTCCACAGATCTGCTGTGGTGAATATTGTGTGTTTTATTCTGGTATGAGCCAGCTGCAGTTCCCTGTGTTGGGAAAATCCCATGCAAATGTGGGTAATGTGAGTACAATAACAAGGATATAACACAGCAGTATGTAGGGAGTGGTATGCCATCTAGTGTGTTAATAAAGCAGTTATTTACCTGCTTGGCTTAGAGCAATACATTCCTGTGCTCTGTGTTGTTTAACAAGGCTGACCTCAGGTTTGGTGTTGTAGTGTTTTAATAATTAGCTCAGGCTGAACAGATAGTATGTCAGGTGGCTCATCTGCTTTACTCCTTGGCACAAGAGCCCTGGAGCTGCATGGGGAACCATGAAACCTGGTGTCAGAGTGGGGTTTGCTCCCCATTCCAGCGAGCAGCACCACACACCAGCAGAGAAGTTAAGGCAAAATGATGCAGAACACCCTGTTTTCTTCTTTCCCATAGTGACATCCACCATCAGTTTCCCTATCCAGCACCACCCCCCATTGCTCCGCTATCACCACCAGACCCTAAGGGGAAGTTACCCATGGGAGCAAGAGCTTTGGGCTCAGTGAGGCCCATCAAAACGATGAGGCAGCCCTCACAGGAGTGCAGAGGGGGGGATAGAGGACACCCCAGAGCCCTGAGGAAGGTCGGTAGCCCATCATTTCTCTGCAACAGGCCGGGGTTGGAGGGCGACCACCTCCTGGAGAAGGTGGGAGGGAAATGGGGACGTGAGAGCCTGCCCTGGCACGTGGGCAGCACGGCCGTAGGGTGTGATGTGCTCTTGGATTTTATTTAAATCAGTAAGACGGGAGGACAGTTCAGAGCATGGATTAATTCCACTTTCTCCCTCTCTCTCTCTCTCTCTCTCTCTCTCTCTTTTTTTTTTTTTTTTTATTAGGAAAATAAAAGAGACTTTGAAATATTAAGAGAGAGTGGGATTAGAGCCCTCTCCTGCTACCCCAGTCTTTCCTCCCCTATTAATTTCCACTTGATTAGAATTCTTTTTGAAGTATTTAAATATGGACAATAGGAAAAAGGGAGGGTGAAGTTATTGAATATCAGTTAAACTGTATTAATATAAGCTCAGTTCCAGCTTTTATATAGATACTTCATATATATGTATAGTTTCCACTAGGAATAAAGTAGATCTATCCCTCCTCCCCTACCTAAAGTAATTATGATTTAAAAAAAAACTATAATGAAACTCTTAAACTTTAATAGCCCATTTATAAATCCCCAGCTTAAAATTTAAATGCTTTAAAAAAAGTTTTAGAACTGTAGAAATTTGATTTTTTTTTCCCTTTTTTTTTTTTTCCTCTCTTTTTTTCTTTTTCTTTTTTTTTTTTTTAATGTAAGAGACACTTTTATACAGTGAAACTTTTGAAGCAGTGTTTCAGGAGCAGCCACTCCTTGGCCTTGGTGGCAGCTGGGGTGCAATGGGGCCAGGGAGGAGGCTGTGGGACTCTCTGTGTTGGTGAATGGAGGTGGTAGCAAGGTGGTCCTGATGGGCTCCCAAGGGCTGCAGAACCACTGGAGACTTCCAACTTCTCCATCCTCAGCACGGGTGGCTTGCCATTACACTGGGTATGATACAGAGGCCTCAAGATTTTCCTCCATTAAAATATGATGCTGGGATTGCTGACGGAGGATCTCAAGTCCCTGTAATAGTGCTAGGCATCCCCACCATGGTCATTTTGCACCTCTTGATGCCTCACCTGCCAGGATCCGAGCCATTCTCTGGGGGGGTTTCATTTATAAATCAGTCCTTTTATAAAGCAGATTTAGATATCTCCATCCAGATTCATAAATCCTCTCAGCTAACCTTAGAACTGCAGTTTGATTTACAAACCATGACTTTTCGCATCAGATTCAACTCCCTGACTGACTTCCGTAGCTTTCGACTGGCTTCGAAGTCAGGAAATAGGTTTACAAATCCTAAAACAGATTTACAAATCCTAAAACATAATCACTGGTCATGCCAGGAGGTTCTAAGCAATAATAATAATAATAATAATAATAATAATAACTACTGTTAATTTACAAATACTTCTTTGCATTAGGAGTACAAGAGACTGATTTATAGCGCAGGACTCCGAGGTCTTGTCACCTTTACGATAAGCTGCATAGATCCAGCTCTCACAATTAAATGCAGAACTCAGATCTATAAATCTCAGTCGGATGTTCCACCTCTAACTGAGCCTGACATCTAGTGAGCTCATAGACAATTGCTGACACCAGTTCCTCTACCCACGTGATGATCAAAAGTGGATGCTGCTACCCGTGGGAGCACAACACCAACCATGCGAGGATGAAGGGCTGCAGTAGAAAACTCTTTAAAGTCATGATGCTTAAGGAGATGAAAGTGGTTATTCGAGGAGAGGACGTATTTAGGAGCACGTGTTCCCCTGCCTGATGGGTTGTGGCACGTCCTCAGAAGATCTATGTTCCACATCCTCCTTCTCCAAGCTGCAGCATTCTTCTATCCCATCTCCTGGGATGGGCTTAGCACTGAAGTAATCACAACTCGTGTTGCTGTGCTCTTAAAAATGCACTGGAAATGGTCCAGCTGGTATATTTGGATTGATTGGCCCTGCTTAAAGAGGAAAGAAAAGAAATGTTGTATCTGCTTGAGAATAGTTTCTTACATAGCATTTTCCAAACGTCATGTTGTTTCTCTGAGGTGGTGGCCCTCTGTACCAGATACAAGACATGAACACTCTCGAATCCAGCCAAGATTTCTTTGCAAATCGTTACTAATGATGCAAACTTCCATCTTTCTTAATGTTCTGGTGAGACTTAAAGGAAAAAACCTTGTCCACAACGTTAAAATGTTCTCAAGTATCATCTCAACTCAACTATTTCTTTTTCGCTATTTCCTCCTCTTTTTTTTCTTTCTTTTTTGTAGCCTTCAGTCTACCAGATATACATCATAAAGCAATGACTGTCACTAACTCATTTTCCTCTTCACAAGCACCTTTAGCAGAAAAATCAGCAGGTGTGAGCAGGTGTAAACACGAGGAATAAAAAGGCAGATAACAATGAAGATTTCATGGGCACTGACAGAAACCAGCATCCGAGCATAACTGTTGCAATTAAATGATGGGCAGCAATCCTCAGATGACATTTTGTAAACTGACTGCTGAAAAGTGCATCTTGAGGATCAGTGTTGGGGCAGGAACCTGAGAATCTGGAAGAGGCCAGGGGAGGCGAACATCAGCAGAAAGCTTGGTCTTGTTTGTTAGAGAGAAACCAGTGGGTCAGCGGTTGGTCTAGATGGCGTCGGTGATCATTTCCAACCTTCAGGATTCTATGAAACAACCAGTTTTAGGAATTAAATCCCTCCACCTTCCAATCCTCTGACGTAGGCCTTCACTGAAGAAAGGGTTTAAACTGTGGGTGAGAGTTTTTATACGTTCTGCAACCTCTTGTGCTGGCTGTGCTGGTAGCTCAGGCTGTCTTAGGGAAACTGGTGGGACCTGAATTGGGGAGCAATGCCAAGATCCTCCTCACCCCCTCTTTCAATAGGATGTCGCATGTTTTGCTCTTATTCCATTCCTGTTTTCCATCTTATTCTTATTCCTCATTGCATCAAATAAATAATGGTTTGTTTTCCTACTAAAGAAGGATGTGGCACTAATGTTGCCCTGGCCCAAACCTCACCCAGGTGTGAGGACAACAAGTGTCCAACTGGGTCCGATTTCCTTCCTCCCATCGAGAAGCACAAGAAAATGCCATTTCCACTCTCCCTCTCCAGAGAGATCTCCTCACTAACATTATTACGCTTTCTCCAGACACCTCCTCCTCCACGTGCCCTCAGGAGCTGCTAATAATAATATTGCAAACCCCGTAATAAATATTGTGATGGCTGCCTAACAGGCAGTCGAAAGAGGATGAGGATAAATATTAAAAAAAAAAAAAAAAGAGAGAGAGTTTTCCATTTATCTGTGCTCGTGTGTGCGTGCACGAGAGAGGGAGAGAGAAAAGAGTTAGCTATTAAAGATCCTGCATAGCCACGGGCAAATTCAAGCGCCGTTGTCTCCTTGCAGAGACCTTTTTCTTAAAGCAGAGATTACTCTGGCGGTTCAAGGTGCTATCGAGCTCTAACCAGGGACAATTACAAGGCTCCAGTTGGAGCATCTGAGACGATGCTTACGTCTGATAAGGTTGAAGGGGAATAATGGAAGGAGGGAAATGATAATGGACTGCTGAATGGGTGGGTTGAGGTATCATTGCCGTAGAGCCCGGAGACAGAAGCGGTTGCTGATGCAGAGAGGGTTGGTAGGGATTTTTTTTTTTATTGTTTTCCCCCTTTTTGTTTCTATTTTCCTTACATAAGAGAAGAAAAAAAAAAAAAGGAATATCTCTGAACATACATTTCAGAATGTTTTCTTTTTTCTCCTAGCCCTGAGCAACATTAATACTACTACCCACCAACAAGTTTCGAGCTGTGGGAGCATTCATAAAACCAGGCTGCGTGCCTTGCCTTTCACATTGCTCAGGTCAAGAGGTTCAAGGAGTATTTTTTCTGTCCATCAGCACTTCACCGAGCACCAGGCAGCACCCTGTGGCTGCTCTCAGATTACCAAAGTCTGAACATCCCAACACCACGTGCCCAACCTCAGCTCCGGGCCATCTCTCACACCCCATATCCCTCCTCTCCTTTTCTGGTCTATTCTCATCCACCTGTGGGTCTTCATAAAACAAGGATTGCTGGTAGACCACAGAAAGCACCAGTGAAGTTTTCATTATATTTCATTACTTGATTCAGAGTGGACTGCGAGTCAGAAATGTCCATTTGTCTGTGTAGACTCTAACATGAGCCTAAGCAAAGGGTTCAGACATAAACAAGTACCCTGTTCACCTCTAAAGGCAATGAGATCACCCCAACTTTGAAATGTAATTCACTTTCCTCCTAGGTTTTAAACGAGTAGAGTTCTGGGTTTTCTAGTTTCTCCATCAAAGAGCATTGAGTTTGGAGTAGTCAGACGACACCGGGATCTGGGGCTAGAAGGCAGCAAGGACAAGCTGAGAGAATAACGAACAATGATAACATTACAGACTTCACAACATGTTTGCATTATAAAAGACACATCCCTCACCATGTCCCATGTGCTCAGGCTGCACTGCAAGGTGTGGAGGTGATCCAGCAGGTCAGAAGGTTGCTTCCACTTGTGGGTCCTCAGTTGCTCAACACTTGGGAGTGCAGGAATCAGGGTGGACAATCACTGTGACTCTTACAGCATCACTGATGGAGACTTTGGAGAACTCAGTGTGCCCTCACAGGTTAGGAAGCTCAATGGACAGAACACCCTGGGGGACAGCATGAGTTTGTGTATGCAGAGCCAGTGGCAGCCCTTAAGCAGATCTCTGGTGGGGAACAAAGGTCCTTGAAAGCTGAGTCTTCAAGAGGGTCCGAAAGCACAATAGCACTGGGAGGAGCTGGAGAGATGAGATGAGCATGAAATGCATCCAGAGACAACCAGACACCTATGGCACATCCTTACAGTGGACACATAGGAAGGACAACATGCCAAGCCATGTACATTTCAGGCTGAATAAAAGGAAAACGCTCTGGCCCAGAGGGTGGTGGGCATGGAACAAGGACAGTGGACACAGCCCCGATCTGCTGGAGTTCAAGGAGCATTTGGACACCTCTCTGATGTAGGGTCAGAGTTTTGGGTGGCCTGTATGGAGCCAGGGGTTGAACTCGGTGAGCCCTGAGGTTCCCTTCCAATTCTGAATATTCTACAAATCCACGATTTCCTTTCCTTAACTGAAACATAAAGAAAGAGAAAGCTGGTGTCACAACAGTTGAAAATACTTTGTGTTTCTTTCCTTGCTATTTCCATTTTCTCTTTCTCCATGCCACATTTCTCACCTTGAGCCTTCGGGTGAGCTGAGAGCACAGATCTCAATAGTTTAAGGAGCCCCAAATTTCAGTGAGCTTCCCACAAGCCTTCCTGTTCCTCTCCTGCAGTGCCTTGTCAGAGAAACAGGCAGGAGAAAAGAGCAGGTAATAGATGGGGAAATGTCTTTGTGCTCCCTGCCATTGTAGCGGGCTAAAATAAAGAAGCTGCTATGTGATGCCAGGGGAAAGGAGATGATATCTGTCCAGGTTATACCCTGGATACTAAATCCAAAAGCATTTCAAGCAAGATCAGTTGGCTTTAAAAAAAAAAAAAAAAAAAAAAAAGTTGATTTTCTTTCCAGCTCTTGGAAGTGAATCTATTTGGTGTCAGGCTGAAAGAAGACAGCGTGTAAGTAACTGAGAAAGTGTTTACTCAGTGAATTAGTTCAGCTTTCATTGTGCGGAGAGGATTATGGCCTCAGCAGTGGATGAGCTCCATTTCAGGCTGGAGTGGCTCACTTAACTACCTCCAGGGCAGGACTAATTATCATAGGACTTAGGCCATTAAAGGGCTTTAACTACCAGTGCTCTCTCCCAGGTCTGGATTAACTGTTTGCCTGGAGCAAACTGCCTGGATAACCATTGAGCCTAATGGTCTGCTTTGATTCCTCTGCCCCCGCTGCCCACCCCTTTCGCCTTTAAACTTCACATTATTGGCAGATCTGGAACAATAGCTAAGAATATTACTACCATTGCAGCAAAACGACAAAGGGGTTTTGTTATAGGGTTGGTTTGTAGTTGGTTTCCCCCTCTCCCCCCCCCTCCTCTTTCGCTTGATCACTGCTGAGGAAACGTAAGGAAGTGCTGTTAACCATGGCAAAGGGTCCTTACCTGGCTCAGGTGAATTGAGAGGGGCTGCTTCAAAGGCCTGACCCCCAAGGGAAAACACAGGCATGCTCACGGAGCTGGGATCTGTCCTGCTCTGCTGTCTACATGACAGTAATCGTGGCAGAAGTCACTCTGCATAGAAATAGCAAAAGCCTGCTGTGCCCCAAGGTGTCAAATAGCCAAGACCGGAGATGAGAGGGAGCAGAAGAAGAGGTTGGAGTACAGCGGGTTTCAATAAATGGTTTGCCCAAGGAAACAGATGGAGGCTGTGGCAGAGGCCGCTCTGCTTCTTCTCATTAAGAAAAGGTTTGAAAAATTATTTAGTGGCCCTCCTGAAACAGCGGGCTTCTCATCTCTCCCAGGGTGCCATCACATCTGGGTTGGCAGCAAACTCTTTGCTCTTCATTCCTGAGTAAGATTCTGAGATTTCCTCTCCACCTTCTACATTTTTTTTGGTGAGTTTCTTCTTTTCTTTTTTTTTTTGGGGGGGGGGGGAGAGGGGTAAGGAAATGCCATTTAATGCCAGTCCCTATGCTGAACGCACAAGGCCCAACGTGGCAATCATTTAAGTGTGCAGAGGACCTTATTCATCTGAGCAACTTGGCTGTTTGGGGAAGAGAGTTGGTCCAGTCAAAGCCCATAACATCCATGGCAGCACAGATTAAAAGCTGAAAAGCGTATCTGTGCTTCTCCACGTATTTATGTCCTTGGCAAATACATAAATAAAACAGATATCTGTGCAAAACAATGTATAAAAATCAAGATGATTCTTGTGGCACTTCTCTTCCTGCTGTTATTAAACCAGCACAGTGTGCACACAAACATGATGTGCGTACAGCAGGAGACGGCCCTGACCCAAATGAGCAACACTTACAGGTGGCTGCTTCCTGTGTTCAGAGCCTGCTCAAAGTTAGGAAGCTTGCATGCTCAAAATACCAAGACAGATCTAAAATCATTGATCTAAGATCGTTGTTGGCCCAGAGAAAGATGCTTGGGCCAACAACGGAGCAAAGCCTGCACAGATTAAATCCAGTTGGGATTGCCTGAGTGGAGAAAAAGCTCTGCAGCCAGGTCTTGCTGATGATGTGACCTTGAGCCTTGCCAAGCCCAGGCACCAGCTCTGCTCTGTTGGGATCTTTCTTCTCTTCTTGTTCTTGGCACGTGGCGTTGCATGGCAGTGCCTGTCCAGCGATGGGCTTTTCTTCTTCGACGCTTTTCTCCATCCCTTTGTGCACAGTCTTTACTGACTTACTAGGTTATGCATTTTGTAGCCCAGCTGACAGCTTTCACAGCATTTTTCAGAGCTCAGGAGTCTGTTGTAAGATGGCCAAAATCGCATTCTGCTGCTTCGTCTATATGGAAATTGTATAATTTCTGCTTTCCTCTGATCTCTTACTCTGAGGATAATGGGGTTTGGTACTTTCCCTTCTTGCCCCTGCTGCAGGTGTGAACTAGCATATGAGACAAACTGCTTGCTGGAGTGCAAGTTATTTGTTGTTTGCAGATGAACGGAGGTGGTTTTCATTTCCTGTGATTCTGACCATTAGATTTTTCCCCCTCGTCATTTACCCACTGCATGACATCTTCTGCTTTCAACTCATTCATTCCTCGCCGTGTCTGAAACCCTTCACACTGGAGCCCATCAAGGAAAACATAACTGAAGGAATTCAGTGGGAAAAGAAGTTAAAAAAAAAAAACAACAACAAACAGAGGCAGTTGAAAACAGCAAACAATACCTTTGGAGAAAAGGCATTTCTCAGAGGAAAAGTAGAGCATCTGAGGATTTCCTTCTTGGTACCAAGGATACTCCAAGCCTGACAGAAATGTCTACCTGTGAAATCTATCAAGAAAGCCCCCAAAATGAAAATCAGGACTGCAGTAATCGAGGAGTGAATGAATCAGCCCCGTCCTCAGTAGGAGAGCACCAAGAGGCACTTTCAGAGGCAGCAGCTCTCTTACTGTGTGCCTGTTCATCAGGGCAAGACCCTGCCCCTGCTCTGTAATAGGAAGGATGCCCGTGGTGAGACAGGAACCCCTGTGCTAAGACCAGGAAAGCACGTACTGGCACTTCTTTCCCTTATTTATGAAATGCAGCTTTCCCACCTTCCCTCAAAACTGCAATTAACTTGTAAATGTGTGCTACAAAATTAATTTTCCACTCACTGCTGTTCTCATGTAGCTAAGAGGAATTAGGTCAATAAAACACCAACGTGAGCTCTGATACGGCCCTCACAACAAGATCTGTCCTCATACAAAATCCTACAAAACTAATGAACCTGGAGCAGGTCGTGCACAGGGAGCCCAGGATCTAAAGGGAGTGCAAACCAACCCCCTTGGAGATGCTCCACCCAAAGGTTTTTGTGTTCCTGTACACATACCTCTGCATCAGAGAATCCTGAGTTTTCCACCACCTCTTGTGAACAGGGGTTCTTCCTGGCTGCAAGTGCAAGAACTTCATGCTGCAGATGCAGAAAACCTTGGTGGGAAGCATCTGAACATGCGATTGGTTAAGAGACGGGTTTTCCTGGAGGCTGATTCTACAGGAGACAGCTGTGCTGAGAAACAAGGAAAAGCTGCTTGAAACAAACAGCAACATTAACTGGCAACTGAAAACAGCTGCTCTAGAAAAATAGAAATAACCCAATCCCCCCACGCACAATAGCATGTTATGGGAGAACAGCTAATCTTGTAGCATAGGCACAGAACTCAGCGCTGGGAGGAGATAACAAAGACCAAGGGGCTCTTGTGTTATGGGTCAGCTGCTGGCCCCCAGCTTTACGTCTTCTCAGCAGACACAACAGGCACTGTCACACAATGTCACTATGCCTGCAAGAGATAAGCTCCTGGATGAAAAACAGCTGGCTGGAGCTCAAGCCAGGCAAGATGATTCTTCTAGGAAAAAAAAAGAAAAAAGGCATTCAGGCCTTTTCTAAGACAGTGCTGGTACTGTCTTCCCACTTGCATGGGGAAAGGAATGCCAGTGGTCCGGGGCTGCACTGCTCAGCCCATCCCAGGCACACTGCTCACTCTCCTGCTTTTCTTTCTGTGTGTGAATTCTGGGAGGGCACAGTCTTTCACTAAGCCTGGGCTGAAATGCTTCTTCTCCAAGATGAGGCTTCCAGCACTCATCAAGGTGAGTTGCAATGAGCAGAGGATGACGATGAATTGGAGCTGATCTTATCTCCCAACCCAAACGTGAACCCATTTTGGAAGCACAGCATCTTCTATAGGAGAGGAGCCAAGAGATGTTTGGAATAGCAGAATATTTGGAAATTCAAGGAGGGAGATGTTCCATCCCTTTTGACCCCTGAGCTTTTCAGTCCTTACGAGCATTATCAACAGGGAGGGCGTTATTCCCCATGTGGAAGTATTAATTTATTGTGTTTTCATCTGGAATTAGACTTTCCCATCTCTCCTTCTTTCACAGCTTCCAAAATATCCTCCCATTCTAATCCCTAGTTTTCAGCTCCCTGCCCAGGAAGGCTTTTTCACACACTTCCTTAGGAAACCAGGCAAAAACAAAAAAAAAAAGGCACAAGCTGACTACCAAATAGTCTACTTGCCAAATCAATAAATAGTGGAAAAGTCAGCTCTTAATACAGTTCTTGCATTCAGAGTTAACGCAGCAGTCACCTGGAATATGGAAATCCTTTCTGAAGTGTAGTTAACCAACTGAACTTCAATTTCCTCTCTCCTTCATGGCTGCCTCTTCTTTCTCCTGTGTGCCCTTATTGAGATACGTGGGCTCTCTTTCCAGTGAGGCATTTGCAAGGTCTCAGCCTCATGCCCACGTGGAAAAAAGGTCAAACCCCAAAGCCACAGAATTCCTCCTGAAACAGAATTCTCATGTTTTATCCGGCTCACACAGAGTAAAGGGTAAGAAGTCTCTTCATTGGCAGCTCCACAATACCTGCCTCCAAGGACACTTCCCTCCTAATCCCCAGTAACTGGAAGATTTTTTGTGCCCTGAAGCGTGAAGGTTTATGTCTCTTCCAGAGCGCTGGATGTTTTGTTTAAAATTCAGAGCATTATGACTTCTAAAATAGCCCGTGTTCCCTTCCTGTGGATGCTTCAGCAGCTGAGATCTGCTGACTCAAACCTTTGGGCTGTGATGCAAACAAATTCCCTGGGGAAGCAAAGGTTCAAGGAGAAACTTTGTGCCTATCCAGTGGAACAGAGAAGAAGATGGGAGATTGGGTCACCTGGGCTGTCGGGTGTCCCCACCGCACCTCTGGGACAAAGCATGCTCACACAAGGAAGCCCATGGATTAGCTTATGTTGTCCTCATTGAGTGACCACAGATAACCTAATTTTTGCTCTCCTGAAGCGTGCGTGCCTCTATGAGGCTTAGAAGTTACTGTAGTCAGGCTCTGTGGGGAGGGAGAAAAGCAGCTTGGACCCATGCTCCTGAGCTAGACCACTGGTTGGACGTCCCTCCACCAGCGGCTGATGTGAGCCATCTCAAATGCACAACTGCTGTGTGGTGACCTACCCCAGGCTACAACCTCTTAGAAAGCTATTCTAATGTCTGTGACTCCCCACGCATTGCATTCAGCAGAAGAGCAAAGTTCTGAGTGCCTTCCTTTGCCCACTCCTTTCGATGGCTGTGTCCTCCAGCGGGGTCCATGGTTGGTGGATGGGGACCACACTTTCTTAAAGTTGGGTTGCCAACATGAAGTCTGATACCTCACACAGACCCCCTCCCTCCTCTCACACAGACCACATTCAACTTCTCAGTAGTACACAAAGAGATTTCAAGCATTTTACAGGAAAAGAAATGTGCTCTCTTGGATATGTATGAAATTGCCCGAGTCGGTGTGGGGAAATGGTGCGTTTTCTCCTCTTTGGACTTGCTCCTTCCTCCTTTTAACATGTGGAACAAATGTCTGCTTTGGACCGTGATGGGGTAACTTGGAGAGGTTGGCAGAATTGCTGCGGATGGACCCAGGGCCGGTTTTATTTTTCTATTGAACCTTGATGGAAACGCATGCACAGCAAGTCAGGGCCTGTCCCTTTTCCTTTCTCCTTTCTCTCTCTCTCTCCTTTTTTTTTTTTTTTTTTTTTTTATTTCTTCCAGGAGTGCTGATGATAAGAAAAGCAATGTCTAAATCTTCTTAATGGTGTTTATGCAAGCAGTTTTGCTTAGCTGCAGTCCCTGCCACCCCCTCCCCCGTCCACCCTCCCCTCCCATCTTCCTGCTAATATCGCTGCTTCATTCCTTTCCCTGTTGGCTATTACTATGGACTACAGCGAATCTAAAACTAAATAATCCCCTTAGTGTCAAGTTTTCTGGGCTGAGCAAATAAATCTAACCAAATGTATTATCTAGGTAGAGGAGGCTGTTGTAAGGGGGGAAAAAAGATAAAAGCTATTTTACTTTAAGGCAAAGAGTAAAGCCATCATTTTTCATTCGCATTGTACTTTTAAAGTTTTTTTTTTCTTTTTTTTTTTTTTTTTTTCTTTTTTAAATTTCATTTTAACTTTACTGTTCATTCCCTTTTCTCTTTTCGGTGTAATTAAAAATAAATAAATAAATGCAGCAAAGCTCTCTGATTTCGAGCATTAAGGAGACAGAGAAAGACCCCAGATAAGGTGCAATTCAAATCCCCCTCTCAGACGGGTAATTCTGATCAGGCAGCAAAACAGTCTAAATAAATAAACCCTTCTCCACTTTCCTTTCCCTGGGGGAGAAGAGCAAAGGATTTTAGAAAACTCATTTACAGGAGGAATGGAAGATGTGAGTGTTGCAGGGCAAGGTGGAGAGGTCTGCCTGGCTTTGGGCTGCCTTGGGTTGGCTGCTCACGAGGGCAGGATGGCTTCCTTCAGGTGTGTGCATGCAGGTGTGTGTGGTGACAAAGAATGCTCATTTTTTGGTTTCTTTAAATCCAGGGCAGGTCCTTGGCCAGAAGGAGCTCTGTTGGGTTTGTACTACCAAAAATTGGGCCAGTGTTTTCCCCATAGCTGCCAGCATTCATGTGTGCAGCAGGTCTGCTCAGTTGCACCTTTCTCTCAGCCTTCCCATTTCCCAATGCCTCCCCCAGACCTCCCTGTGCTCTGGGAAAAGGATGGAGGATCCTCAGCCTGGTGCAGTCCCTGGATGGCCACATAGACATCCACACACAGCAGAAATGACCCAGTGCCAGCCCCACTTATCTGAACTCATCCTTACCAATACTGGTTCTTTTAAAATGCAGACTGGATGAAGAAGATGCTTGGCCTGGCTTTTGCTAAATCAGAACCTGATTCACACATTTCTGGACAGTCAAAGCTCATGTTGATGTTGATGTTGAAGTGAAAAACAAAGCAAATTGCTGACTTGGAGTCTGCTGTCTGGAAGAGCAGAAAGCTTTTGGGATATTGGAGCTAGATGCAGCAATGGAGTGAGGTGCTGCTCTTTTCATGTGTGTTTTCTCCCTATTAATTCCTTTCTTTCCCACTTGAACTTCAGTTTTGGAATAATTTAGCTGACAACTTTTTCTCTCTGTATTGGGCTTTATCCCTGTATATACGCAATGTACTTGACCAGTTTCCCCATCTCAGTAGCCAGCTGCGTAGGTGATCTGCTCCTATGATCCATTAATGCTTAAATTTATCTGCTTTCAGCTGGGAAAACATCACTGTTTGAAGCTCAACGCTTCCATTTTACTGTTCTTTTTCTTTTCTATTAAATCACCCTTATATTAATTAATTAAATAATTAATTAATTTCCCCCAGACCCCTCTGGTTTTAGCCATAAATCTGCATGGAAAAGAATAGAGGTTTTGTTCCATCAGTACTTGCAATAAATTTTCTCTGTAGAAATAAAACCTCAGGCACAAGTCAAGCTGAAAAAAAAAATAATATGGTAAAGAAAACTCCAGTGCATTTTTGAGATGAGGATCTGCAATAGACATTACAAGCAGTCTCGAGCCAGCTATTGACCTTCTGCTGGCCAGCCTAGCAAGGACACCAGCTGAGGACCAGGTTCAATCAATTTGCAATACAATGGTGCAAGCATATTGCTCATTTTACTCTGATATTCTTTTAAACATCTGCACAAAGCTGCCCGCTTGGGTATGGATCAACTCCAGAAGCACTCAGAGAAAGAGCTGCACTCTTTGATAAACAAGGTGAAGGATGTTATCTGAAATGACAATGGATTACCAATGCCATAAGATATTATGCAATATTTTCAGTGGTCTTATGGCATCACCCAGTACGTCTGGAAAATACATCACATGGAATGAGATTTCATGTGCACATTATCTGTTATTTTCTGGCTGCAATTTCTGCCAATAATAACTATCATTTCTGGAACTTAGAGGAATGTCAAGTGGACTTGAGTAAGTTGCTGCTGACCTGAAAAGTTGTGCTACGTGGTTGCTGTAAATGCTGGGCATTGCCAGAAGGTTCTTCCATCTTCAAAACTTTTGTATGGTGGCCTGCTATGGAAATAGGCTTTTTGGCTCCTCGTGGTAGTGTTTTGTCTGAAGCCCCCTCCTCAACATGTTTGTATCTCAGGAGATCCCTATGAAACAAGCAGTGACTTCTCAAAGACAGTTTTGATGGTGGATGTTACTCCGCTTGCATGCCTATTTTTTTATGTGCAAATGCAATGACCAACGTTCATCATCTAGTCACTCCAGAAAAAAAATAAATAAAAAAAAATAACCCAAACCACTGGCAGATTGGTGACTTGTCTCCTTTGCTACTGCTGCTGAGCAGGATCAACCCCTCAGCTCGCATGGCAAGAGACCAAAGCTGGGTCTCTGCATCACTGCAGATGGAAGGTTCTATTACTTGCTCTTTCTCTCTCCATCTTTGCCAGGCATGTAGCAACACTGCCAGCTCGTGACTTTATGTGTGCCTCCTGTGGTCTTGGTTACACGCCCAGAAGTCTTGAGCCGTGGAGATGTGGCACTGAGGGACGTGGGCAGTGGGCACGGTGGGTTGGGCTGGGGTTGAACCTGGGGACCTTAAGGGTCTTTTCTAACCTTGCTGACTCTATGGTAATTCTTCATATTGAACAAATCCATATGCAGCCCATGCTTGAAAATCATGAGCCCTAGGGGAGCACATCCCCTGTTGCTTTCTCTCCAGATGACTACTTGCTCTGCTCTCTGGCCTGTTGCACAAGCACCTGCTTGCAGCTTAAGGAGTCGTTTGGCAGAAGTGTCACATTTTCAGTTCTTGCCTGATGCTCTGTCATTCGCTTCCTGTTTCATATATGGCTGAATCACTGTTGTCTTACCAGGGTGCTCTGCCAGGGGATTGGTTCTGGTTCTGGGCTGGGGCCAGGGGCACAGAGCCAGCACAGACTGACTGTACGATGTATGGGATTTCTGGGTCCAAGCCTGGAGGAACTGGGAGGAGGAGAAAGCCAAGGAGAGATAAGGCAACTGCTGGGACATGAGGCAGCATGAGCAGGGAGCAGAATTTGCTGTGGGTATTTCTTAACAGGCGGTTTGGTTGAACCAGATCTCTCTCACCAAAGAGCTCCTCAAAGACAAAGCTAGCAACCCCAGATCCTCAAAGCTAGACAAGAGGTTGACCCATCCACACGGGACCTCCTTTCTGCTGCTTCACTGCCTTTTTGCTCTCTCACGTCTATGTTTGTAACTGGATCAGCTGAAAAGTAGCTGGAATTGACACAGCTTTTGATGTTCTACCATAAATCTGCGCTAACTCTCTGCACATCTGGGGAGTTTAGTGCTTTTGGTTCACATGAAGGATCAGGAGCGATTTGTCCAGAACCTTCCATCATATGTCCCTCCTCTCCCTGAGCTCGGACACATCTGCACTTTATCAAATTGCAAAAAATGACTCAAAGTCAGTGTGCCAAGATGTTTGGTAATGTGTCAGTCCTTAGTAAGAGCTGGGAAAGCTGGGGCAAACTGATAGGGAGCAAGAGCATATGGATGGAGGTGGACCACATGTCTAAGCACAGAATCAACCAGTAACCAAGCTTCATGGGTTTACACTGTGACTTACTAGGGCATGGTGACTTAGTTAAGACTGGTAAGTTGCAACAACCCCTCAAAGGTTTTGAAAAAGCTTTGCTATGTATGGCTGAGGAACCTGAGGAGTCTGCTTTTGCTCTCTTCTTGCAATTTGCTTGAGAGCTGTGCATAGACTGCTGCCATCTCATGCTCTCCCCAGTTTATCACTTGGAGTCAGTTTAACTGCTAACGCTCCGTGCAACTTCACCTCCTGGTGTTTGCGATGCTTTTCTGCTTGGCACAGAACCTGACCTCAAAGGTGTGCTGCTTTTGGGCAAACCTTCCCCATTGGTGTGTGCTGCCCCTTGGCACCCAGCTTTGCCCATCGCTGTTTGGGATGGAGATTCCTAGATGTGGCTCTCCCTGCTCCTTTCTTCAGCACCATCACACAGGGTTTGTGGTCTGCTCAACCCATGGAGAAGGAGAGGCAAATGGCTCGCAGCTCCAAACCACTGCAATCGTTTCCTTGCAGTCTGGGTGTATCCCTCTCCCATGGGTTTTGTGAGCAAGCTGCAACTGGAACAGATTTCCAGCACTCTGCACCAGTTCTCTGCCAAAACCAGCTGAATTTGCTCATACCGCTGTTCTCAAACACACCATTTACCCAGAGGTCTGGCTTTAGCCATGGGCTCCTTATACTGCTGATTGCCGTAGGTTTCTCACAGCTTTTGAACCACTGACAGGTGGCAAACTTGAAAGAAGTGCACAACAAAATGGGATCAAGCTTAAATCATACTGCCTGCTGTCTGTCACAGTAACATTCCAGGTCTGGGAGGGCGTGATGACTTTGGCCTTGATTATATTCATGATAATCCATCTGCACAAACAGTATGTATGTGTAAATACATATATATGTATATATATACATTTATATGTGTGCAAAACTGAGCCACATTTTTCTTTATGCGGCCTTTTAATGTCACAGGGATTGGAAAGAGCCATCTGTGTCCACAAGGGATGCACGCCTCTTCATTTTGTCCCTTTCATAGTCTCTAGGGGCTCTTCCAAAATATGAATCTTCTCATTGTCTTTGATTTTCTGCTGAAATTAATTCATTTGGTTCTTAAGCTGCTGCTGTCCTTTGACTGGAGTAACTCTTTTCTCTCCCTCCCATTTAATTCTCTGACATGTTTCCTACATTTTCCCTCATGTTTCCTTTTGCTGGAGTAACCAAGCCAGGTTCTTGTCTCATTCATGGGACATGTGTTTATGCTCCTGCTCAGTCTCCATGCCTTACCTAGCCATGGCTGTGGATGTGCCCATCTTTCCTCAGAGATAGCTTACCAGAAACCTGAGGTTTTGCACACAAGGATAGACTGGTGCAGAACACAATGGCATTATAATTCCTTCTTTCCACTGGTGACACTTTACCTAAGGGTTGCATCCTGGGGCTGCACCATGCTAAGGCTTTATTTTGTTTCATACCTGTACGTCCTGTCATCATCACAGATCTTCTTACTGTAAGGTACCAAGCCTTGTTTCCTCTCCTTCTGCATCCCACCATAAAACACGCTGCAGTTCAGCTGGTTCAGAAGACATCCAACTGGTGTTGTGTCAAGAAAAGTGCTCCCTTTCTGGATAGAGAAGGAAAGGGACGTGCTCTCACTGGGACTGGCAGCACCTCTCCACGCTCAGCCAGAAGGCTGCACCCCAACTCACCCCAGCCTTTATGATGGAAAGGTGATTCGTATTACTTGCAGGGTCACCTTCTGCACAGAACATTCCCTCAGTGCTGAGATGTTCCAGGGCACAAAACTATGGCACATATTTGGTCTGTCCATAGCCAGAAAAGGCAGCGTTTCCCAGGAAACAAGAACAGATGTAATTCCAAGCAGGGAAGGCCTTGAAGTTATTTTAACTTGTAAAACAAGAGAACATTTTAAAAAAACCTAAATTTTATTGAACATATTCCTTCTCCTTAAAATTTTATCCTGAACAAGACCAATGCCTATGTGAAAAGCACACAGCACATCTTCATCAGGATAAAGCTGCTAGCAGGCCAAGGGAATAGCAAGAACTACAATGGATTCAACACCCTGCACTGCAGAGGGAGGACTCTGGGCCTCAGTCACTGGCAGATGGATGTGATGGAGGGCTGCAGCATCGCCCTGCAGAGCACATGCCTTCTGCCTCAGCAGCTATAACCCCCAGATTCAGATTAATACAAGTCCAATGAGGTTTTGTCATTAGTCACCCAAGGGCTCCGACTCATTTGAGGCAGATCAAAGCATTCCATTTCCATTGTGACATCACTCAGGGTCATTATTTACAAGGGGGGATTTTAAAACATGCAAAAATGAGTGGGTTTGGAAGTAAAAAGGTGCAAGCGTTTACTTCTCCAAATGCAGAAAATGCAGAAGTGGCACTTCTTGGGACTGTCATGACTTCATTTTCTCTCCGTGTTCCTTTCTCCTATTTTAAATTGTGATAAAACGAGTACAGCTTTTGAAGCCTGTCAGTGCTGGATTAAGTGTGATTACCATTAAAATATATGGGGCCATGGGCAGTGGGCATGGTTTGGATCTGGTTATCTTAGTGGTCTTTTCCAGCCTCTACGATTCTATGACTCTGTGATGTGCACGCTGTGGTTGCTGCCAGCCATGGGATGCTGAGTGATGGGGAGAGAAGGCCAGAGGATGCTGCCTGCCCTTCGGCATGGTTCATCATTGCCTGAAGCTGTCCCACAGCACTCAGAGCCCTGGCTCAGCCAGAGTGCTGCAGACACCCCCTATACAAAGTCCTGCATGTCACGCGGATCGAATGAATGTTTGCAGTCATCAAGTTTGAGCTCTAATCCTCTCCCATTCAGCAAAGTGTCTGGGAAGGACTCTTCCCTTCGTGCACCAAGGCTACAGAAGACCATGGCCAAAAATGGAAAAGGCAGATGGAAGAAGTTAGAAAAAAAGTAGAGGTATTTTGAAGATGCTGATTTAGAGCGCTATTAAAAATGCTGCCCACATAGCCTTTTAACCCTCAAAGATATCAGATAACTTTTTTTTTCCCCCGCGGTGAGATGAAGTGGCTGTCATTATCTGCGAAGGTCTGTATCATATTGGAATCTGCCGGCGCAGGTCAGCGAGTCCGTGGTGTTCTGGTCCCAGCTCCAGCGCTGAATTACATTTCCCAGGCACAATGGCTGCAGAATGGGTGGGTGCTTTGTCATTTAAACTGCATAAAGAGGCAGAAATTGATTTTTATTGTGGATCTTCATATCTAATAAAGCTCTGAGGGGCTCTTTTCTTCTCCGATTGAATGGCCATTGAATGCTTTCAATCTAGTTCTGTGTTTCATGCCTAAACTGAATAGTGGCAGGAGGAAAATAGATGGGGGGAAGAGAGGCCAAGTCACTTTCCAGATTGAAAAGGATACAGAAGAGAAATAAATAAAAAAAATAAAGTAAAAATGAATCGGGGGGGAAAAAAAGCCATTTAAGTGGAAAGAGGAACTTTCCTGATGCTGGGGAAGAATTGCCTTGGGCAATGCGCGTGCATGGGATTGCACGTGTGGTGCCATGAAATGGTGTGGGACTCAAAAATGTATTTGAGGCACCCTGATGTGACCTGCATCTCCTTCAGCTCTTCAGAACTGGGAAGTCTGTGCCCCCTGTTCAAGACGTGCTCTTATTGCATATCCCAGAGCTGCTCAGCATGCGTTGCCTTCAATAACTAATGTTTTGCTTAGGCTGCTGTGAAGTAGGAATGTCTCCATCTATGTTGATACTAATTAGAGACGAGATTGATTTAGAATACGTCATTTTTAAATGTAATTAGTACCTAGTTCATCACATCCTCCTCAAATCAACAAAGAGGCAATAATACAGAATGGCTTTTTAGTTGCTCTTTGATATGTATTGCTCATTTAGCCCCCTAAACCCTTGGGAAGCTCCATCAGGACTAACAAGGCCAGCAGCGTTAGCATTAATTGGTCATGCTTATGGTCTGATAGGTCCTAAGGAGTCCTCATGTGGCAGACTGAGGTCAGACAGCCTTGGGAATTGCCTCCTTGAACGCTGAGCCTCTTGGTCATTAGACCTGGGACTGTTGGTCACGGTGTTTGCTCACAGGCATAGCTTTGAGGCAGCAGTCCTTGGTGAGTGAAATGCTCCTCAAGACAAGCTGCAGGACCCAGAAGGAGTGTCAAAAAGCAGCCAGCCCCACTGGGATCCCTTCTGCCAAATGGGACACTTATCTGCATGGCAACATCTTCAAGCTCTGCCCAGCCAGTATGACAAACTTGTGGAGATTGAGGACATGTGTCAATATGTAAGGAGCATGTTTCTTGCATGCCTCTTTTTCTTGTTTTCAGTACTTGTGAGGGACTTGACTCATCTCCAACCTCCACATCTACCAGTGTTGCAGGAGCAGCTCCTGCTCTCAAACCACAGCAAACCATTTACACTTGGGAATGCTCTTTGATTTGCCTTTCCTGCAGCCCTCCCTATCCCCGATGCCAGCTGTCTATTTGACTTTGCAAACTTAAAGTGAAATGAAACTCAGCCCTGTGCCCATAAAGCTATGGCTTCAGTTTGAGCATTCAGCATCCTGCCCTTCCTTGCAGTTATGGGCATTAAAACCTCACTGAGAGCCTACTGAAGTGCTCAGTGCCTCCTCAGAGCAACTGCCAAGCCCCTAGTGATGGCCAAGGGACACTGGGCTTCTTGGCAGACTGCAATCAGATTTCTTTCCTGGGAGCCCTTTCTGACACACACTCCCAGACTGCTTTATTCTTTCTTCCTCTCCTGTCCTGGAGATGAGATAAAGACAACTTTAAAGGTTAGGCAGGGCCAGCTTCCCATGGGACACAGGATTCTTCCCCTGTGCAAGACAACTTCCTTCAGGAAAGAGATTTTCCTTAGGCCACCACAAAATGAGAATGACTTGGAAGCTGTTGGTACAGCATCCCAGTTGTCTTTGCCAAAAGCTCGGTGCAATCTTGAAAGCCAGAAAGCCAAGAAAACACCAGGCTATGCTCAAAAATAGTACTGAAAATGTTGCAATGGAATCACAGAACTGCACAATACACCCTTGCTCAGAATAATGTTTTCTATTCTGTCCTCTCTGCCTCAAGGTGCAGACTAAGGAAAGGTGCAGGGGAGGGCAAATGAAAATATTTAAGGCATGGAAAGACATCCATGCGAAGAGAGAGGAGGAAGATCATGGGTACATAATTTAGGGATGGCATGATAGAGGTATATAAAATAATTGGTCTTTTTCTAGTTTGCAGAGCTTTTGCAAACTCAGTCTGCAGCAGTAGGAAGTACAGTGTGTTCTGCACACGGTCTCTGCTTTGACACTCCTTTGGAGTCCAAAGAACCCCAAAGCAACTAAATCCTTGTTTTCAGCCCAAAGCAAAGATGGAAGTGAAGCATTTGACCCAAAAACTGTCTCTCTGAGAGAGAGGCTCTTCATGTTCCCAGAGAACATTTTTTGTAAATACTCTGGTAACTGTTTCAAGCAAAGTCTTTTAAAGAGAATGCGAATTTTAGAGAGATACAAAAGGGCTTGTCTGCCTGAATACTTGTCAATTTCTTCAATTGTACTGATTGGTCTAATAAAAGGTTATTAGATCTCTCTGTACAAAGTCGCCTCTGTTCAAGAGAGAGCACTTCTGGCACTCTCATGACACCATCCATACTCCAGGCCTTTCTGAGTCGTAGCCTTAGACAAAGACTTGCCATGTGAGGGCTGAAGTGGAAAGGAAAAGAAAAAACAGCCCCGCAGATGACAAAGTCATGAAGAATACAGACAACAAAGGTGCAAGTAAGAATGATCCAAATTAAATGGTGAGGTTCCAGATGGATTCAAGAGACACAAATACCTCACCTGACCTCAGAGCACAATTGAATCACCAAGGACAGCAGTGAAAGCGGAGATCAGCTGGGTGCCAAGTAGTTTGTTCTTGAGGTCTCTGAGCAAGAGAGAGGTCTGCAGTACTGCCAGAGCATCTTCTGTTCGTTTCAGGTTGTGCCAAGGTTCAGAATTAAAAAAAAACACAACAAAATGAGACATTTGGAAGAGCTGATGGGAGCAGCAAAGAGGAGAAGCACTGCTGAAAGTGTGGTCATGAGAGCAGACTGTCCTGATGGACCTGGCTGGGAGGGATGGAGACAGGGCGCAGAGAAGCAGCAGGTTTGCACATACATGCTGCTATGTGCATCCCACCCTGACGGCAGCTTGGCCTTGTTAAAATAGAATGAGATTAGGTTTCATGAAACAATTCCTTGGGTAGTGGTTCCATTTATTTTAAAAAAGTCAGTTTTTGGTGTCTGATATTTTGGTGCTGTTTTCTTGGCTCCCCAGTGTGTATTTTGCAGTGAAGCCTGGGGCAAGAAGAAGGCTGTAAGCCAGGGCAGGTGAGAGCACATGCTGTTAGGACTGGCTGCTATCTCCTGCCCAACCCAAGGCTTGAGCAGCTGAGGATACCATTAAGGAACATCACAGCAAACTCACAGCTGAAATGATGACATTTCTTTGGAGCTTCAGAAAGGCAAACCAGCTGGAACTGAATCTCCCTTAAATTAAGAACAAACATGTTGAAATTAACCTAGAAGACAGAAAAGTCATCACCATTTTTGTTATCCAACACTGGCAGCTGGCTTTCCCTAAGACAATGGACAGGCCCTAGTCTTTTGGGGATTTTTGACCAATGACCCCAGCTGTGATCCAAAGGGAGGGCTTGAGGAGGGTCAATTATTGGGAAGTTTCAAAAGTGCCACTATGCAACCCAGGGCGTGTAGTAATAAGAGCTCTAGGTGAAGTGGTCAAAGCCAGACTGAAACAAGTGATAGCGATGGCTAATGCTGTAGATTGTGACCCACTGCACCTGTGGAGTTTGTTTGTGGTGAGGGGATTTGCTCTGCTTCCCTCTGCAGCATTCATCCTCATTCCCAGTGTCACAGATGGGCATCACTCAACGCTGGATTTGTCTGACTCACTGTCATAGTGAGATTTTTTCTTGGTAGTCTGTTTTGCCAGCAGCTTCTTCCTGCAGGAATTTGGCTAGTCAGTGTCAGGGTGAGGCACCACTGTGAGCTTTGGGAGGTGATGCTCTCTTACCATGAATCATCCAGCCCCACAACTCCAGTGGCCCTTCCAGTTACCTTCTGGGGTTTCACAGTTATTTCCAACCTTCCCTGTTGCTCCAGTATGAAGAGAAAACAGGATGGTTTCTTCCTTTTTGAGCCTTTCCTCCAGCACGGCAGGAGTGGTTCCTTTGATGGCCATGGAGTCGTGGGTTTCCACCAGGAATCAAGCAAGCAGTAGCAGTGTAGGATCAGTCCCTAGTGGGACACAGAGGATGAAGACTTCTTGCCATCTCTGGTTCAGACTCAAAAGACGGAAAGAAAGCTGTCAGTGATATGGCCAGAAGATTCCTCCCAGGAAGTGTTACCTGAGCTAGAAGTTAAGCAACTGGATGTAAACATAAAGTCAATGATGACTTTATGTCAATGACTTTTAAGGCCCATTGATAACAGTAGGCATAGGCTAAGATAGCAGCCTTTTCTAGCTAAGGTTGATTGCAAACGGAGTCACTTAAGGAAACCGATGGCACAGCCATATACAGGAAATAAAGGAAGCACAGTGAGACTCTGGTCTGTTGTAGATGACAGCACACCACATCTCTGGAGCAAATATATCAGACAGTGAAGGCTAGGAGGAGAGATTATAAAGAGATGCAGCTGATGAACCACACCAAAGCCTGGGTCAACTGGTCATTGCAATCTGCAGGGTATAGGCAGGACCCTTTGACTGTCTTTGGAGACTTCTACAGACCTCAGCCCTTCATTAAGCTCATGTGGCTCTTAGGGTAGAGGATTACTTGGTCATGATGTCCCCATCAGAGGGCCACAGGACACGTGGCAGAGAAAGGGTGAAGTACATCCCACCAGCTCAGGTAGCACCACCTTCACACATCCTGCTCTCAGCCTCTTCTCCAGTGTGTCCACGATGTAAATCTCACAGTTTCTACGGGTCATTTATTATGATGCCTCTTCTCTACAAGCATAGCTTGTTTAACATAATTTGTCCATTGCCCCAGTCAAGACCCATTATCAATCCTATTGCTCCCAGACATGCAGGAAGCTTACACCCTTCCATTTTGTGGTCACCTTCACCTATTTAATGTTCCCATGACACCCCTTGGACATCTCCAGCTTAGAGAAGACAAATCCCCCAAGCTGCTCTTTTAAGCCCACCATCCTGGCCCCTCTCCCATCCCAACCACCTCTCTGTCACACCGTGTACCTATGCAATCCTGAGCCAGACAGCCCATATATTTTCAGAATTAACTCAAACAGCTGCAAATCTTTGCAAAAGTTAACCTGGGTAAAATTGCCTTTTCCACATCTCACTCTTACGCCTTTCTACTGCCACACGGCCGAGCAGAGCGCAGTTATCTTTGAGCAGTACAAATCAGCCTTTTTAGTTCATTTTTTTTAACCACTGCAAGAGGCAGGATTTGGAGATGGATGGCCTGCCATTCTGATCTGGTAGGACAAATCCTCTATTTCTGTGTGCCTATAAAGATTTTAGATCAGAAAAGCATCTTGTCTGAAATCCATGTACACGGTCCATGATCTTTTAATGCTGCTGAGGAGGTAGCACTGGGCAGTATTAAGGCTATAATTCTAAACCTGCTGTACCTGCTAAGCAGTTTCCATATTGTTCCTGTCATATTTGCTACTTGCAACACTTAGCCTGTTGGTGTATTCCTTGCTTTGGGGGTTAACAGTTTGGGTTTTATTCTCGTGAGTGCTGGTGCATTGAATCAGAATGGGGTGCCGTATCAAACATTTCCCAGCACCTCCCAAGTTGTGTCTGCTAATTTGACACTCATTTGGTTCTACTCTTTTTGCCATGAGCCCACATTACTCTGTTGCAGTGGTTTCATGTTTTTTGCCAAGGCTCCAACTCACGTTGCTCTGCTGGAGTGCGTGCAGCCTCTGAAACTGCTCCTCATTTTTATTAAAAGATACTCAAAATGATGCCGGGAGTAGAAGTTTGAGTTAATTACAAATTATTCTCGATTTCACTAGCATTTTATTAACAAATCCACATTAATCCAGTATTAAAGTAGGGCGGGATTATAGGATTTCTCTCATCTGAAGCTTGGAGCAAGGAAAGTCTATAATAAACCCACCTATTCATTTGACACAAAGCTGTTCTATCAAATCTACCCCAACATGTGGCCCACCCCCACTTCCTTGCAACATGCATATGCAATCATATACAATATAAACTGTATATTCTTACCATTAACTAGAATGGATTAAAACCCTCACAAAAACAATCGAGGGTAAAACTGCCTTTCCAGTTCCTCTGGCCTTGGAGATGCTCTTCTTGAGTTATGCAGGTTGTTAGCAGGGCTATTTGTCACCAGAAAAAGAGCTGACCCTACAGCAACCTATTTAATTCCATGTATTTAATTGCAAGCAGGATGAGACTAAAGCCAAAGATGCTTCACAAATGGCTGCTGACACCACGAGGTGGGACACTCCAGAGGAGAGGAAGGATGTGAGCACATCTGAAGAAATAAGTGGGCAAAGCAGAAGTGTTTCATCTTGATCCCGCCACGGTCCTCAAAATTGTCTCGCAAGTTTCCACAGAAAGGAGCTAGCTAAGGGACTGAAATAGTTTGCTTTAAGATATAATCCCTTTAATAAAATGTGAGGGTCAGAATTTCATGTTGGCAGGGAACATTTTGCTAAATAGGGCATGATGAGTTTGCTGTTCTGCTCCCAGACTGAGCGCTCGTGCTTGCGTGTTACGGTGCATAACACCCGCGTGAAATCGCTGTCTCTGCGGGGCTGGTGTGGGCTGATCAGTCCGAAGTGCAGCAGCTCCTGAGCTCTTCTTGTTTTTCTTACTAGAGTGGTCCATAAGATTATGTCCCCTGACAGAAACAGATGGAGAAAATGAAGGAAAAACATCAGCTTTCGTAGACGCCTTTAAGCTCAGCCATTGCGGCTCCGTGAATATATGAAAGCTGAAATTATTTCTCTTTATACCTCTAACAACTATCGATTTTTACCCATAGGTTTCTGATGAAATAGGAAGGGGGGATGCTGGTTCCATTGATTCAAAAAGCTGTGTTTTTGCCAAGTCTAGGCACTGTCATTCTCCATTTAGAAGTGACGGCAGGCTTAGGGCTATGCAGAAATGTGCTGCCTCCCAGCAGATCAGTTCTCAAAGAGGCATAGCAGTGGGGATAAGAAGTGGGATCCTTGGGCTCCTTTTCCAGCATTGCCCTTCCCCACCCTCTCCTGGCCCTCCAGCTTCCCCTTAGTGCTGGTAGACATCTCTCACCCCTTCCTGCAGAAGGAAACTTCATCTGCGCCTTTCCATATCGTACCAAGCAAAACCCTTGGTGTCCAGATGCTGTGTGCAGAAGCATTATCTCCACGACCCCATTACAGGTGCACCATTTCCCATGACCAGGTATGAGTGCACCATTTCCCATGACCAGTCACTGAGTGTGTATACCCCTTCTTTCAGTGTCTCTTAATATCTGCTGTCCAGGTGTATTTTCCCATGAAAACACAACTTAAAGCCATCACCCCTTGTCCTATTGATGTTACCTGGGAGCAGATGCCAATCCCCACCTCACCACAGCCTCTTCTCAGGGAGTTGCAGAGAGCAATGAGGTCTCCCCTGAGCCTCCTCTTCTGCAGACTGACCCATCCCAGTTCCCTAAGCTGCTCCCCATAATACTTGTGCTTCAGCTCCTTCACAACTCCATTCCCCTTCTTTGGACACACTCCAGGGCATCAGTGTCTTCTTTGTAGTCACCTAGCAGCAAGCTACAGACCTCAATGGCCATCAGGAACTGGTGGCTGTGCTCATTTTTCATGTCCAGAAAATCAATGTTTATGCCTGTGGCCATAGCCCAGGGACTTTCGGGATGGACTACCCAGAAGGCTACCTCTTCCTAAGCTGGTTGTCCTGATGTGCCCTCCTTGGTCCTCAGAGCATGGCTCAAAGCCAGTTGCCTGCATATCTCCACTTGCTTGCAAAGCCAGGAGTCATGGTAAGCAAAAACGGTGCTCAGCCCCAAAATATGAGATAGCAGGAGATGAACAATGGCTGAATGTTAAGCAGAGGGAGTACGTTACCTTGGGTGTGCATCCCTTTCCTAGTTTTAACTCAGTCAGCATTTACAGCAGACCCAGCCAACAAGAGGGCTTCTCCTCCCCGGCTGGCAAGCAATGGTGCTTGTATTTGCAATACAAGAACCTCTTGGTGGCATTTTCTGGATGCTTTCAGACAGGCGATCACAAGTCCCTGTACCAAGCATCAACACACAGTGAAGGAGCATTTTCACTTACTGCCTTTTTCCGTGGCTAGGCCATAGTGGAACAACCACCAGGAGCTGCTGTGAGTTCTGACATTCGGCTTTCTTCAATTTAATGTCCATCTTCTCTCCCATCTTCGCTGCAAGCTCAGTGAGCAATTTGGGGATGGGAGATGAGTCCTTTTGGAGCCCTGTAATAATGGGCAATTTGGAGTACAAACAACCCTTTTGTGTCTGTCACTTCAGGAGGCTCTTGATAAAGATGGCTGTGGAGAGGAACTGACATGAATATATGAGATCCCTCCTGCCCACAGCCAGTGCCAAGATCTGAGGCAAAATGCACCATTTGCGTCAGGTCCTATTAAGTAAATTAATGTCCTGGAATTTTTTTAAAATAAAAAATGTAGTAAAAAAAAAAAAAAAAGAGAGGGGGGCCCAAGGAACTTCTTTTACAAATTAGTCATGATTTGCAAGAAAAATGATGCAATCAAGGGAGCTCCACAACAATAAATGAGCACAATTCATTAAGCAGACTGTTTGCATCATGAAGTTTCTTCTCCCCCACTTCTGCTCTGTCTCCCCTCTAGAGGATTTTCAGCATGGATTGAGATACAGATGCACATGCTCACGTAGCAAGAAGGTAATGCTCCTCAAACAAGCTCTGATTACAGCCCTGGAGGGCAGCAGCATCCATGGAACCTACAGTTTGCTGCCTGAAGGAGTCAGGAGGGAATGGCAGATCATGCTGTCAGCTTGGACAAGTGGTCTTGAGGACAACATGTAATCACAGAATCATAAAGCTTGCAAAGAGCACTAAGATCACCCAGGCCAACCATCAACCTATGATTGCTCTAGACCACATCCCTCAATGCGACATCTGCCCTCTTCTTGAACACCTCCATGGATGGCGACTCCACCTCCCTCTGGGCAGCCTGTGCCAATGCCTCACAAGAGACGTGGGCCAGGAAAAGGCAGCTTTGGTGGGACCCCACACACAGAAGGAAGGAGACCAGGACATGGTGTCCATGGGACACGCTTCTTGTCTTTTGCTGGTGACACAAGCCCTTCATCCACCATCCCTTCTACAGGCTCCTTCTGAGCTCCCCATTAGCACAGCCAGACTCAACGCCATTAAACAAACCCAAACAACACAACACACAAGCCTTCCAAAAAAGCCAGCCTCCAACCAGCCTGCACTCTAATGCGAGCAGCAGACAAAGCTAAAGAAAAGCAGAGGAGCAGGCACCCTTCAAGTTAAGCATGTTATTAAAGAATATTCCTTTTTTGAAGTTTGTTGATTTTATTTTTATCATATTTTAGCACAAACCCTTTTCAAGTTATAAATTAAGTAACTGCTGCAGAAGGGTTATGGTGTTGTTGGTGGTTTTTTTTAGATGCATTTCCTATAGAGAGATTTTTTAAGTTTCCAGTACAAAAAAAAATATCATGGAAAGCTGTGTTGAATTATGTGATACATTGAAATTAAAATGAAATTCCAAATTATCTTGCAGTCAGGGGCTGATGTGGACTGAGTGATAATAAATAAAGGTTAAAAGGACATTGGCAAGTCTTTTTTCATGGCTTTCAATTTTTCCCCTCCCTGTTGTTTGTAAAAACCTCTTAGAAGATTAAAAATAATATTTCTTTCCCTATTGATTTTTTTTTTCTTTTTCCACATTTGAAAACAGCATTTATTTATTTTCTGTGTTTCTAATGGAGCTGGGATTAATGTGGATTTATTTGTTCTCTGCTTGGCTAGTGCCTTGGTCTCACAGAGAGACCAGCGTGGCCCTGGGAAGGGTGCTCATCAGTGGGACAGCACCAAACGTTCATCAAAGGCTTGGTCAGGGGCTGAGGTCATCCATAAATATGTTGACTTTGGAGCCACCACCCAAACACTCAGTTTGTTTTCTTTGGGTATGCAATCAGAGATGCACACAGGTCCAAAGGCTCCAACCAGGAGATGCCGTCCACTTCTGAATGGAGGACTTGGGAAAACACTTGGTGGGAGATGAGTCTTCTAATCCCCCCCTCCAGTTACATGGGAGCTGATTGCCATGCCCTTGGCCAGGATCTGGCTTGTCCTTCCACTTGAGAGCCCATGGGGTGGCCTCATCTTCTTAGAGGTGCCACAGAGCTCAGTGCATCACAGCCCACATGATGTGGCTAGGAGACGTCCCATATGGGGATCAGAGCTGGGGTGGAAGTGTGGCCTGGCTCCTCCTGTATCAAGCAGGGAGCTGCCCAAGCCAGGTTGCAACTCTCACCACAGACACTGAAATTATCCATCCCCATCGGGTTTTAATTTCAACTGGGGGAAGCAGGAAGCTCCAGTGAAGCTTCAGGCAGCTCAGCAGAGACCTCTGCTCCTTGTGCAGCAGCAGTGCAACAGCACAGCAGCCACGTGGCTGCCCAGGCGTGGGCTGCAGGATGTGCTAATGCCTTTATATACATCAGAGTTGCAGTCCACAGTGATGTTTGCACTAGTGGTTTTCCTCATGAAAAGCCTACAGCAGCATTAGGGGGGTTGGAGGCGGGCGATAAGAATATTAGATGTTATTCATGGCCATAATCAGAAGGGAGAATGGAAGGATTGGGACGGCTTACCTTGGAGAGAGGGACAGTTCTGCCAAAGCTACTGAGAATAAAAATTGTCAAGGAAAAGAGAGACAGATCTCAGTTCTTTGCCTCTGAAAAATGAGAATATTTTTTGTGCTGTCAGCTCTTTACCTGTGGAACTCACTGCCACAAGACAGTAGTCAGCACCTGCTCCAGCATCAGGACCACGTCCCCAAAGTCAGCTCCAGGGGAACCAGCTCTTGCTCTTCTCAGAGCGATATGGGTCTTCTTGTGACCCAGCCTGGGGAGGGACATACCATACAGAGAACCTGAGCCTGTTTTCCCCATTAGTCTCAACACTTTGTTGGGAAGATGGTATAATACGAACAGTTATCAAGGTAGCTCTTTGTACATCCGCATCGAGGGGAATACTACAACTGCCTGCAGAGGGTTTATAGGCCAGGGCAGGCAGTATTGGCTTTGTGCCACTTGAGATCTTAAATTGCAGGAGATCCCGGGTCTGAGGATGGAGAACAGGAGCTCGGAGGCACCTGCCCCTGTGGGCAAAGCGGTCACTGCTCTTTGCTGCTGCTTTGGCTGGGAGCACCCCACGCTTGGGGCAGAAAGGCTGGGCTTGCAGATGTGGTGCAGGCTGAGGGTGCCAGAGATGCAGCTGCCTTTGGCCAGCAGTAAAACAAAAGCTATTAATGCCTCTGGTTCGGGCTGTAAGCTCTTTAAGAAGGGGAGATCCTGCCAAGATGCATTTGTGTAACCCCAGGGCAGTGAAAACGTAGACCTCCCCAAAAAACACCAACAAACCTGGTAACGTACTGACCCCAAGAGATGGTCCTGAGCTTTGATTCCTTGTGACCGCTCCCTGCGATGGCAGCTGGTGCTTTAGGGGCAGCAGTGTGCTGAAAAAGGATGCTGAGAGCTGGACGGGTTCCTCGCTTTGATACGCACAAAGACTCCCAAAGACCTCTGCTCCACTCCCCAGTGTTTGCAATGAGCAGAAGGCGTGTTTCCTAAAAAAGAGAAGAGGGAAAGGCAGGGCAGCGGCGTCTCGCTGGGGAATGGCAGTAAATTCAGCTCCCTGAGTCAGTGTGTTGAAAGGAAATACCCACAGGCAACGGGGATGTGAGCAGCTTCACGGAGACTCCTCTGAATCCCCGCAGGAGACGCACAGGGAATGTGCAGGGTCTGTACACAGGGTTATTTTGGGGGAGGAAAAAAAAGGGAGTTCACCAAACCCCTCCCAATTTCCGGGTCTGTGCTGGTAATAGCAGCAACAAGTACAAAGCCTGCTTGGCTCCCAACTCCAAAGTTTCGCCCGAGCAGACTTTCTTATCGCTCTGCCTACAATGCGTGTGATACTTTATTAGCATCTTCCGCAGTAATCCCAGCAAAACTGAAGCAAAAAAAAAGTGTCAGATCAAAAGGGGGAGCATGAAAGCGGGCGGCTAAGCAGGTTGCTGGGATGCTAATGATTGCTTCCCTCATTCTCTGAGTGTCACACACAACATCTCTAAGCCCGGCGCAGCGCGTAAGCCACACAAATAGCCATATTTGTTAACATTCATGTGACTCTTTCGTCTGAGCTGCATTTCCTTGAGTACACCACAATGAAGAGTTTCTTTTAATAGGGATCAACCGGAGAAAAACAACTGTGAGGGACTTTTCTCTCCCTCTCCCTCCTTCTCTCTCTCTCTCTCACTCCCTCTCTCACTCTCTCTAAACCTTTTACACTGCGGTTGAACAAGCCTCTGGATAAAGACTTTATCCAAAAACCCCCTCTTTAAAGTTATTTCAAATTTCTCTGCAAGGCTTTCAGAAATCTGTTTGTTTGAGGGCAGAATTAGATGTGACCGGCGTTTTATTGTGACATAAAACCATATTTCTTCCCTGGAAGATTAAAAAATAAAATCGGTTAATAAGAAAAGCTGTCAGCAACAGAAAATGGCTGACATAATCCGTTTATCCTCCGAGCAATAAAGATATTGGTCCTTGGGAGTCTATCCTCTCTCTCATGTTATTTCGCCCAAAACATTATCTTCCCAGCATTCTGATGGATTAAGAAGTCATATGGGAGATAGCAGGGAAATGACAGATACAAAAAAAATAATATCCTTTCATTTCCCCTCCTCCCCGCACTCTCTCTCTCTCTCTCTCCCTCTTTCTCTCCGGTTTTCTCCCCAGCCCCTCCTTCCCCTGCCTCCCTCTCTCTCTTTTTCAGTGTCCCCTTGGAAAAGTGGTCCACCTGCTTCTTCCCAGCATCCCAGCAGTCTGGGGAAGTCCCACGAGGCTGACTCCAGCCTGGAGAAGTGACACAGGACTTCTCCTCATCCCCACTTGCACATGTGGATGCTCACGGCTCAGCACCATTCAATATCTTCATAGGAACTACCAAACCCCATCTGCCTACCGGCTCTTGGCCACCATCTCTGCATTTTTTTTTTTCACAATTCTTTACCCCTGAGCAATTTGCTGGAGGAAGAGAGAGAAAATCTGCCACCAGGTTTGAGTGAAGCAAAGCTGGGGTTCATTCTTGGGCTTTGGTGATGAAATCTATGGACGGGAGAGGGCTCTGGTCTTTGGAAAAGTCCTCGTCATATTCATGACAATCTTCTTCATGCTCTGTCCTGGCGAAGCAGAGCCACCGTGCAGGTCATCTCCACACTACATGAATGAGCAGTCCTGATGGCCTCATTCTTGGACTTATGGCAATGGTCTCTCTGTCTGCCTGTCCATCTCCAGAGGCCAGTGGAGGCAAAACCTGACCCAACGCTGAGCTCCAGGGACTCAGACACACAGCTTTGAACCTTGATACCTCCCAGCACTCTGTGTCCACTTGAGTAAATTTTGCATTTCCCCTTCTCTCAGAGACTGAGAAGCCCCCTCCTGCCCACCAGCCCATGTCCCACCATGGCTCTTTTAGACCAGGGTTTGCTCCATCATCAGAACAAATGTCAGAAAGTGCTTTGGAGGTGCAGGGCCCAGGGCTGGGAGGGAGGTGAGATGTCATCTAATCCCTCCAGGAAGAGATCATGCAGGTCTAAAGCAACCCTGAAGGATGCTCATCTAACCTTCTCCTAAACACTGGAGACTCCACAGCCTCCTCAGGAAATTTATTCCAGTTCTTCACTACCCTTAGCACCAGAGTGTTTTTCTGAGCACCCGACTTAAATCTTCCATGCTGCAATTTAGGGCTCTTACTTCTCTTCCTATCCCCTGCAGATGTGAAGAACAATTTATTGTCTTTCTCTTTTCAGCAGCCTCTCAGCTAGCAGAAGGCTATCCGGAGAGGAAATGAGCAGGAGGAATGATCTCTTTCCCCCCATCCTGTCTCCTTCTTCTCAAGAGGAGAGCCAGTTCTGACTCTTGCAGCTTTTCCTAAAAGGTAAGGTTTTCTAGACATACACCTCTCTTCTGTGCTGAGCAGAAGTGAATTGACCCCCACCCAGCTCTATGTGCTGATTCCTGCAGACTTGACTGGGGAAGATCTCAAACCAAAATGCATTAAAATGGAGGTTATAAAGAAAAGAATATGTCGCTTGCTCTGACAAATTCCACCGAATTTTTCCTCTCTTTTCTATTCTCTTCAGCACTCTTGCATTTTGTGAACGTCTTTAATGCTTTCCCTCTGCTTTTCTTTGGCAGATTTTGTGTCATTTGGTGGATTATAAAGGATGCATTGTCATCTTTTTGCACGCTGCTTACCCAGCACTGGGGTTGGGTTATTCACCCATGAATGTTCCCAGATCTGTCCACCTGTCTCACACCCAGAGATGTCCTCCTCTTGCAAGCTATGTTTTTGAATGAAAAATAGATGTACTCATGATAAAAGGCAAAAGTTCAAGATCTGCTGTTTTACCAAAAGAATATAGTCAGTTGTGATGCCCATTAAGGTTGCAAAGGTGTAGCCTGGATCATGGGTACAGTTCTCCCATAGCACCATGTCTCTCGAAGAAAGCAATTTGCTTTCTTCTGGCAGCACTCTCTTCCTTTTTGGAGAGAAGACCTCAAGCTGAAACTTGCTCCTCCTTAACTCCATCTACCACTTGTGTGCCAAACCCAGACACGATCGGGTTCAAATGCATTGTTTCCGCTATGGGGCAAACTAAGCAAAGAGGAGCATAGAGATCCTTTCCCAAAAGCTGGCAGATCATTGGAGGGATTGTCAAGGGTGAAGAATCACCTGGTGCAAATACATAAGAAAGAGAAAAAAAACAGAACAGCAGACATCTGCCTATCAGCACCAATTCAGGTAGCTCTCCTGGGAAGAGGTCGCACTGATTACCCAACAAACAGAGGCTGTTGGTGCAGGGATGGAAGGAGATGAGGATATTTACTTCTAGCTGAGCAAATTTGTCAACAGCCTGTAAAACACATGATTACTACGGAATTACATGTATTTACATTTGGTGCTTATTCTTATTCTTATTTAAAATATACATATTCTCTAGGGTTGGATTCCGATGAAAAGCAAGGATTAAAAATAAGAAACAAAATCAGGATTCAGTAGCAGCTGAACATAGCAAATATTAATGTAAGGGACAAGAATTAAATCAAGGTAGCATAACATTCAATAGGCTAAGATTCAGAGGGTAGAAGCCAAAATCATGGCCCTGAAGAGCCCTCAGATCTGTGTGCTCTTCAATCTGAACAGTTGAACACTCTCCAATCTTCCTTCACATCTTATGGCTTCTAGATCCCCAACGGGCCTCATTGGTCTAATTTTGGGTTGTATGTAACTACTAGATACACCACTTTATGTCTCATGTCCTTTTCCTTCGTGTTACTGGATGACTCTGACAATGACACATTGACACCTTACTTCTCAAAATGTTCAGAAACCAATGGAAGCAAACTGTGTGAGTGCTTTGTCGTAGTAGAGATGAGAGGGAGAAGGCAGAAAGGCTTCATAAATTCAGGAGTACCAGTGTGCAGTGGGATGAATTCAGATGATGGCATCCTTATGGATGCTCCATGATTGAAAGCACTGTGATTTGGTGACATACCACCCCCTTTGGTACAACTGAAGAAGACAGCATGATTGGGAGAGTCAGATTTAGTGTCAGGCTATCTCATTGTGACTTTGCCTTCTGGGACATTGGACATCTCTTTCAGACACTGCTCAGCACAGTAGTGCCTGCAAACAGCCCCACCAAGACAAGACTACCCTGTTGGGAGGTGCTCTGAAGGCAAATGCTAGAAGACCAGCCCTGCCTAAAAGACACCAGCAGAAGCAGATGTGTAAAGACTTGGAGATCGTGCAGAGACTCGTAGAGTAGACTGGTAATAACCCTGGCAGCACCAGCATCTCACAAGCTGCACACTGGTTCCCAATCTGCCACTATTGCCCCATCTCAGGCCATGGGTAGATGCTGTAAAGACTAGCTCTCAATCTCACCCTTTCCCAAAGCTCCAAATAATTGGGCTAACCTGAAAATGGCCCTGACCTTCAGCGTTTCCATCTCTGCTGATGGCTAACGGCACCCCACAACCGCAGAGCTGTTGGCACAGGCACAAGAGACAGCAAAGAAGAACGGAGAGGAGGAGACGCAGACACACACTTACACACGCTCACAGGGATAAAAAGGATAACTGGATCCATGAAAATAAGCCAAGCACTGCCATCGTCGGTCTAAATGCAGATAAGTATTGTACTGAAAACAAAGATTACTTGTACTTTGTAGATAGAGACGTGTTTTGTTACAGGATGCTTTGTATGGAATTGGGTCACAGCAGAATATGAGCCAACTCCCCCTCCCGCCCACCTCCTCCCAACCTCCCTCTCCGCCTGCCTATCCTTTGAATCTGGAGCCAAATCTCAAGGGTAACAGAGTAGAAATTGCTACAGTTTTGCCGTTTTCCCTTGGCTGGGATTTGCTTTTCATTTGTGGGGCAATACTCGTGCCTCTCTGCCATTCATCTATTAATTAATGTCATTGATTATTAGCTGCTCCCTCTCAGCCTTGTGTTTTCAAACCTCTGGAGGGAGAGGGGGAGGTGAGACGTATCCAAAGGATGCCCAATTCAAGTGACAAGGGAAGCACCAAAGCTTTGTTATCCTCCTTGCTAATCCCACCCCACTGCCATGTCCTCGTCCACTGTTGCACGTCCTCCACCGTCATACGTATGCTAGGCCCATCGTGATGGTATGTGATCATCTTCTTCTCTCACCCTACAAAGCAAAGCATCTGTTTTTGTCCTTTCAGTATTCTTTTGCTCAGAAAAAAAAAAAGCCATATACCCACACCACTTATGGATCCTGCCACATGTCCTGCCCTTTGCAGCTATTCCAGATGCAACTTCATTTCTTGGGCACTGCCTACTGCACGGCTGAAACTTATCAACATCCCAAAGTTCATATCCAAGATCTTGGACACTGAAAGTCCTTCGGTATCCCTAAGGCTTTTCTAGGACTCATTCAAGACATGACACCTGAGATATAAGTATTCCCAGAAACCTGTCCCTTACATGCAAAACCCACTTTTTCCATATTTCCATAGTTTGGTTCTGGATGTCGGCAGTCCTTCAGAGAAAATTTGTTAGCTACAAAAACCACAGCAGAAAAATGATGCCCACGACTAGAAATATCAGCACTTGATATCTCTTGGGAATACAAAATATTTTGATTTCACAGAACACAAGGAAGTATTTTGACTTAATCTGCATTGGATGCTCATTGGCATTGCTGTACTAGAATGTGAGTGCTGGTCACTGTGTAATCTACTCATAAGAAGCCAAAATTTCAATGGTACAAGGTGGCAATTCATAAAATCAGAGAATAGAATCACAGAACATCCCAAGTTGGAAGGGACCCAAAAGGATCATCGAGTCCAACTCCTGGACTTGATTCATGCATGCTTGCATTTGGTTGCATTTCCACCATTCTCGTGGTCTGCCCTAAGCTAGATCTACAGTTCCTTTCAGACAGATGCCATCTAAACCAGACCAAGTCATGTAGCATCTCCAAGACTTCTCCCATATGTAGGAGGTGACTCCCAGGTCGCACCACCACCAACTCCCATGGCAACACCAAGGCTTCAGGCCTCATCCCACACTGCTGCAGAGCCAGGAGAGCCCTTTCCTGAAGGAGTAGGCCCTTTGGGTGGGACACCGCTAACCATCACTTTTGTAGGCCAAGATGGAAAGTCAATGAGTACTGTGTTTAAAATCCACCGTGTTTTTAGCAGCTCATGTGACATATGGGCCAGTCTGGACCCTCCCCATCTCTACAGAAAAGCCAGATAGCAAAGATGTCATTCCTTGAAGCTCCGAGGATTTAAAGAGTCACCCAAGCATTTTCTCAAAGGGTTTTTTTTTTCCCGCAGTGCTGAGTCAGGGCTCACTTCCCCCCGCCCACCGCAATTCACTCACAGCCAGATCCAGCCCCCACCAGAGCTGATGAATCCCACGTCGAGGAGAGAGACGCCACGACGTGGTGCAGCATAAAGTTTTTATCTGTGCTGGTCGGGAATGAGGCGCATAACTCACCGGCGCCGTTGCCACTTGTGAGTAATGCGCCCATTCTGCACTCCAGCGGATAAAACCTTTATGGCCCAGCGCAGCACCGGGTATTACATCTAATATATGCACCACCATAATGACGAGCACTGAAAACCTGTTTTTTTAAGCTGTTTTCTCCCCCTTCTTTCTCCTCCCCGCTCTTGAATACCCCTCCGTGTCTGCTTCGTGGTGCTTTGCTTCTGCTTTGTCAACCGCCTGGGGAACCCGCTCCATCGATATTCTGGACAAGGTTTTGATTTGGGGGGAAAAAAAAATAATAATAAAAAAAAAAAAAAACCCACAGAGTGAGCGGCATAATTTAAAAATCAAAGAAATTCATTTCAGTAGTAAAAGGTTAACAGCCTTTAGGAGGAACACTTTTTAATCACCCACGTCTAGACTCTATCACTCGAATCACCGGCAGCAGGAGTGAAATATGGCTAAGCCCCCGTCACCAAACAGCACCTAAAGACTGTTGTATTTAATCATGTCTGTGCACTAGTTATGGATTTTCATTATGATTCCCGATGCTGTTGCGCTGTGTAAAATATTAATATCCATAGTAATGATGCATGAAGCTTGGAGTGTAATTTCTTCACTCTCCTTGTCTGATATTAAATTGTTACCACTTTATCATTTGTGTAGAACTGCACGTTTCAATTAATCTTTCCGTATCAGCAGCCCTGATTAATATAGATCATGATTCATAAGCTTATCGTCACTATAGTTTTAACAGATCATTTATAAAGATCTTAAATTTCAGGGCCTGGGAGGCGCAGCCACTCCGTCCAAAGCTTTTCTCCCTTCCTGCTCCAGCAGGTTTCTCCATTCAAACAACTAATTCCAGCAGAGAAAATTAGCCAGATAAAAATAAAGCGTGCCTGATTATTTCTCTGAACTTTACTGGGAGCTCCCCGTAAACTTTCTCCCTCTTTGCTTCGTAGAGTAGAACGTGCATGACTGGAGGCTCTCACCAGCTTTGGGCTTCCCCCCCGTGCCCAATCAACTGGTCGTGGTCTTCTTCATCCCCACGGAGAAGGTTGGTCACAGCGTGCACCCGCATCAGCTCTTGTTGGACAAGGTGCAATGCAGGCACTGCAGTGCACGGCACAGATGTTTGCCTTGAAAACGAATGGCTACACGCAGCAGCACCTGCTGAGCTGGGGATGGATAGGTAGCATCCCACTTGGGGGAGTGCCCATCTCTTTCGGGACACTGTTATAATCGTAGTAATGAAGAACAGCAACCAATTAGTCACTTTTTAGTGGATAGAGTTGGAAAAGACGCATTAGATAGTTTAAAACATCCATCAAAGGTCCCTGTCTAGCTTTCTGTACATTCTCCGGGGCTTTGTCAAGCGATCTTAAATGTCTCAAATAATGGAGAGACTCAAGAGACTATTTAAAATCCTAATAGATGCTATTTTTTTCCTACTTACGTATTTTCCTTCCTGACAGTCCCAGAATTCCTAGGTACAGCCCCCCGTTCAGATCTGCAAAGGACATGGGATCACACCAGGAGGAACAGCTCTGAGAACACCACTGGGGACCCTGTTAAGCCATAGCAGGGGCAGCAAAGGGGCATTTTAAATCTCTGCTGTTTTCTCCCTCGGTTCTGTGCCAGTGATGCCAGCCCTACGCTGAGCGCAACCAACCGCTGAGAGCATCGCTCCCAGGAACCAAGCTGCCATCCTCCTCCTCCATTCCCAGGGTAGGATGCTCTCCCTTCTGTCTCTCACCCCTCTCACGAAATGGGCACCATTTGGAAATACGGTGATGTTTTATTAACCTCCTGCCCTACCTGACTAACAAGGGGAAGGCAAAAACCTCGGGAAGTATACAGCCGTATCTGAAATCTATACAGCAAGACAGATCTGGCTGGAGCAGTCTTTAGGGCATATATACATTACCAGGCTACAGTGAAATATGGCCTGAAATTTGTCTCCAAAGATGAGATAATGTAGCCGCGTTAACAGCTGCAACTGTCACTTTCGAGTGAAGTAGTGGGTATTGTGTTGAGTACATTTGCAGGGCAATTTTCCAGTTGGAATAAAAGGCTTTCTGAGCTGAATTTTGCTTGGTTTTTATCCATCCATCTGAGGTTATTTTTATATATATATTATACAAATATTGACTGGTTCTGAGGGCAATAGAGGTAAAATATCGCACCAGGAAAGAAAACAGTTCCCAAGTCTCTCTCTATATATTTTGGCCTCGGCTATAGGCTGAGGGCAGTATATGCCATTTCTCCCCTCTGGGTATGAAATTTTACTGCTTTTGCTTCTTAGCTATTTTATTATCCCTTTGTATGTTTGTAAAGAAGAAAGAGATAGGGTAGTGCTGGACTTGGAGGCTTTTGCACAAAGCAATGTGCTTCAGGAGTTTTGCATGAAGCATGAATTTGCTCTGCCAGGATCTGCGCTTTGAATGTGCTGCATTAAATGCAGATAGATATCGTTCCCAGTGTTTCGTTTGGTTTTGTTTCTCCAAATACGAACACAATACAACGAATTGCCACAATGATTTGGCACAAGAGCTCCAGCAAAGATCAGGGCACCCGCTGTCCCAAGCTCTCTGAAATACATTCTAGGTAGCTTAGGTAAGAGGCAATTTGTGCATGCTACAGAAAAGCTGTGGTGGTTTAAGGCAGTGCAGGCTTTTAGCGGCAGCACTGCAAACACTGCCAGATCTAACTGCTTGCCTCCCCTCTAGCTTTGTCACCGTGTTAATGTGTGGCATGGCAGAGGTGGACCCTTTGGATGCCCACTGGGTGCAACAAGAACGCCTCCTTATGAAATTTGTCTCGTACAGCTCTCGTGGATGAGAACTCTGAAGATCCTAGCAGCAAATACAAGCACCAGGGGAGGAGCATAGAATCATAAAGTCATGGAATCATTTAGGTTGGAAAAGACCCCTAAGATTCACCAAGTCCAACCCCAACCCACCCCACCATTCCCATTGACTATATCCCTCAGTGCCACATCTCCACAGCTCTGAACACCTCCAGGGACCGCGATTCTTCCAACTCCCATGTGAACAGAGGAACTTGGCACAGCAGCAGTGGGAGGGTGCAATGATAGGAGAACCAGTAGACAGTTCCTCATCACTCTGGATTTGGGCTGTTTGAGACCCTGCAGATCCCCCCCCATACTTGTTGTGGCCTTAGAGGAGGCAAAGCAGAGCACCTGGCTTGTGGGCCCCAAGAATCAGGCACAGAGAATCCTTTTACCACCAGAGACACCATAGATTGGCCACTGCAGAGCTGCAGTGTAACGGCCACCCAAACCATGACCCCATAAAGAGATCAGTAATCCCACAGCAGTGCCGGTTATGGAGCAACCAGGGCATATCAAGAGAAAACAAATCACCAGTGGCACCTATAGCCACGTGCAGAAATTAGAGAGTCTGACTATAAGGTCACAATAAATCAGTGCGCTGACAAGGAGATCTACCCTTTGTCCAGGGCAGAAGATTTATCTGTGACCCTAGACAGGAGCATTTCTTTCCTGATTTGTTAAATGCTGAGCAGAAAATGGAGTTAGATCAGGTGCCTGATGAGTACCTGATTGCAGATGCCCGTGCCCAGCCCAACGCCTGCACTTTCTCCCCTGCACACACACACACACACACTCTTGTTTGCAGCATGCTGTAGTGTACTCAAAGAGAGTTCCTATTTCTCTTCCTGTGATGGACTGGCTTTTGTAAAACTATGTTTTGAGGTTTGTCTTCTTGATGACATTTTAACCAGAGGGTTCTTTGCCTCAAAATGCTGACCGGTCCAGAGCATTGCCTATGTGCTGGGAAACCAATGGGATGGCCATTGGTGAGAGGGGGGCAGAGAAGGGGAGAGCCTGCATTGGCTTGTCCAGCCAGGAAGTCCAGGCTGTCCACTTGAACAGACAAGCCACCGGGACATCACATTCACCCTGAAATGCTAAGCCACGTTTTCTCCTTCACCTCCCCAGCCAAACCCTACAGACACCCATGGCCTACGCATAAGGGAGTTATGGGTTCTGTTTATGAAAGCACTGAACTCAACTAAAACCATGCTGCCATCCCGTTTACACAGCAACAAGCAACATAGACAGTGGCAGTCGCAAAAGGCATTGCAGGAAATAATCAAATAACTCACTTTGACACTGCTTTACAGGCCCTGAACTCATTCACCAAAGGTTTCGGTTCTCCATTTTTTCCCCTATCTCACCACTAAATTATTCCTTAACTGACTATTGTGGCGATTTGAGGAACTTTTGACATATAAATGCAAACATGCCCATAAATTTCACAGTAAAAACTTAACATGAGAAGCCTGCATAATCGCAAACAGTAAATATTTTGCTGTAGCAGTGGTTCATATAGGAAAAAATCAGCATTTCACTCTGGTTTGGCCCAAAATGTTTTGATTTCCTTGGAGGTCGTTGGGAGTTGGTTTTTTTGGTTTGGTCTCCTGCAATATAAATAATAGTGTAGCCAGATGCTGGGTATGTAAACACACGGCTGATGAGCAAAGGGATGTGAAGGATAACGTTCATCATCTTTACAATACTGGGAAACAAGGCTACTGTTTTTTAAGTGTATAGAATGCATAGAATAAACCAAACATCAAAACCTAGCGGGGTCATAGTCTGCCTATGATCATGGGAATGGTGTGGAGTGACTGGTGCAGCTTGTCTGCAACATCATCTCACAATCTTGAGCTTTTCTGTATGTGTATCTTGCACTATTTTTACGGTCCTCAGTTTCATGGACCAAGTCAGGTCCACCGAATTGAGGACAGAATTTGACCTTGGATTTTGATTTGTGTCTTGCCACAGCTCCATCTGAATTTATTGGAAGAAGGAGGTTCAGCTCCTCCTAACTGGGACCACAGATGTCTCTGCTGGGAGTTCAGCAACTCTAGAAAGTGCAAGGATTCTGCAAGGATTCATTTGGAAAATTGATTATCTTCTCACCTGAGATAAACTGTTTTTTCTATGATCACATTTACCATATCTGAATAATCTTACCTCCGAACTGTGAATAAGAACTGATCACATTGCTAAATACACTGTGTTAAACATTTATCACTTTCACGTGAATCTACATTCAAGACATTTAATAGTACCACAAGCAATTTGGGTTGATTCCTATTGTCCTTTAAGAGCCTTCCAGACTTCAGTGTATTTTAACTGTGACAGCAGTATATAATCAATATCTGTTTGCAGAATGTCTATAGTTATGTAGGAGAAAATTCCCATCACCCTCTTCTCCAAGAAAATTTGCATGGAGTTTCACATTTCTGTTCCATTGGTGCCACCTATTGGTAAGTGCATATGTCAAACCAAGAAAACAGTCATTTCCTTTGAGGAGCTGTGACAGTGGCTTGGACCTCTCATCAAAGACGTGTAGCTACAGTCATGATGTAGGCATCATCTAGGACCATTCTGAAGGCAAACTCCCTGAACCCATTGAGGCATTCAGCTCCACTGACCATTTTCCAGCCAGGTCAGCTCATGACCCAATGAATGAAGAGCTTGCTGCTCCTGAGTTTATCAGGAAGCCCTACCTGTTGGCCACTATTTTTTCTACCTGGGATTAGAGAAGATCTTGGTCCATCCCATAAAGGTGGTTGGTCTCCATTGCAGCCTGTCCAATTTTGAATGAATGGATCAGACCTTCACAAAGATCTCCTTGCCTTCAGGTTTGGCTCCACATGACTCAGCCAGCAAAGTGCCAGCATGGTGTTCACAGTCCTGGGCACCCATCCCAGCTGCCAAAGGGAATTAGTTAATACCATCTTCAGCAGAGGGTAAAAACCCTGTCCTATGCAAGGGACTGATCTCTCTGTTGAGCAGTTACTGCTTTCTCTATTGCCCATCCTCCTCAGCTGCACAGAACAAAAGAAGGGAGAGAAGAGGAAAGTTCCTATTTATTATTATTTAATACCAATTTATGTAGATCAGTAGCTAATGAAGATTACCCACTTCTCAGGTGAGACCTATCGAGCATCCCTGATAAAGAATACAGCAGTCAGCTGAAGTCTGACAGAGTTTTGCGAGGCAGAAAACCAGCTCACAGTACTTCTCTACACAATTAGGCTTTGAAATGATTAGAAGCTCCACTCCAGAAGGCATCAGGAATTGCCTGAAGACACTGACAAGCTCTAGACTGTGGCTTTGTGCCAAACTACCCTACAGTTTGACCAAAGCATTTTTTTTTCCCCAGGTACCCAAGATATCCCAGCTTGTGTTGACATGAGAGTGAGAGCAGACGAACTGGGTAACCTCAGGAAAGCCCGAGTCCTGCACCCAACAGACTTGTACAGCAGGACTGGGTGTGCAAGGAAGCATTTCCTCATGCAACTGAGGGATGCTGTTGGGAGCATTCCACTTAGCACCCCAACTAGCAGCAGGCAGCCAGCGGAACCCAAGCTGCACCAGTCTAATGCCAAAAACCTATGGATAAGTCAGGATGAATCCTGCTGGAAACCCACTTTCTGTGAATTCCCATGCTACAAATAATTAAAGAAATATCATTTTTGGTATAAGGTGGAGCCAACCCAGCAAAGTGCCTCCCAACTCTGTGCTCACCTCTATGCCACCCTTACCAGAATGTACCAGTCCTCCCAGAGCCCCCAGTCTCCGATCCCAACACAGCCTTCCTGTCCCTTACACTTTCATTTCTGTTTCTTTACATCTTTATTAAACTGTATAGCCACTTTGATAGGAAAATTGAAAAGAAAAAGATATGAGGAGCAACAAAAAAGCCGTAATTATGAAGATTCAATTTAATTTTAAAGGTTGTGGAAGGAGGAAAAAAAAAAAAGAAGCAGGAGAAGAAGAAACCAAATTAATTTAGCAGGAAAGCATTGCATGAAATATTGTTGGAGTTTAATAACCATGCAAAGACAGATGATATGTGTGGAAAAATTAGTTGTAGGACCTCATAATAGTCTATTAATATTTTCTACAGGCGCAGAAACCCTTTGCTGAATGATTGTAACAAAGTAATCTTTTTTTTTTTTTTAAGACATTAAAAAATATCTTCAAAAGGAGAAGACAGCAGCAGTGTACATACTGTACAGAATGGAGACCCCAGAGAGGCACGTTAGATCTCAGGCTAGATCCAGCACAGACATCTCTGCTCTGCCAAGATGCAAAGGCTCCTTGCTGTGGGCAACTGTCCCAAGTGGAAGGATGACATCCTTTGACCAATCCCTACTTCCACAGCAGGCTTTTAGTCACTAATAATAATAATAATAATAGTTATGATAATAAAATACCACCTTTTGCACAGATGGGCCTGCCAGACCAGCCATGCCAGCCTACCCAACTGTGAGTTCTTGCTATCGGGGTAAGGCAGTGCCATGTTTGGCTCCCTAACGAGATGAAGCCCAGTGGGGCAGATGGATGTCCAGATGGATCTCTGTCAGTCACTTGGCGGCCCATGGGAATGAAGCAGCACCCAGAGGCTCTGCACAAGCACTAGGCTGATCTCCTACCTCTTCCCCCTGAAAAGCAGTGGCCAGGCTTGCAGCCAATTACAATTGGTCTATTTTGTCACCATGATGCGATAGCAGTGGGCACTAAACAGTATTTTTTCTGCATCAGGTAACCTACAGGAACTGAAGGAGCAAGAACCATTCTCAAGGGAGCCCCAGAGATCAAGCGTAACGATGGAGTCATCACTGAGCCTGGGGTGGTCTTGAATTTCAGTTGATTCCAGCAGGATGGGAGCAATAAGATTCCCCACCACAGTGGAAGGCTGGAAACTTGGCACTAACACCAAGGTGGGGCAGTTTTGCAAGCTGGGACAGCTGGACAGAGCTTACACTGGAAGGCCCACCGCTGACAGAAAAATCACAGCCAGCATCTGGTCCCCAAGGATGCATTTGTAACTTACTGGTCTCAAGGACTTTGCATATGAAGCCCCAAAGCTCCTGCACAGTACTGCCAGACACACAAGGACAAAAAACACCCAGCATTAACCCTAATGCCCCAGCCTTGTCGTTGTGCCATCAGGGATGTCTTTAACATCAGCATTAACAGCCAACCCAAGTAAAACATCACCACAGCTGCACCAAGACAAGGAGTGGGCATAGGAGTGAGGGAGGAGACCCCTCTGTCTATGGGCAGTTTCACTTGGCCCCTTGAAAGGATGTATTTCCTTGGTCCTAAATGGGATTTGCTTTAGCTCCAGACGAAACCCTTAGGATCTTGCAAACTCAACTAGGTCAGTCCTGCAAAGAAAGGGGAAAAAAAAACCAACCAAACAAAAACAAAAAACCACACAGAATGAAATAAAAAAAATGAAATGCTGAATAAAACTAAATAAAAATGAAATAATAAAATAAACCCAGGACAAAGCCGGACTGCAATTCCTCGTTCGGCTTCCCCTTTTTCCTATTTTAATCTGTATAGTACCATCCAGTTCCAGCCTCCCCCTTCCCCCTTTTTTTTTTTTTAAATGCAGTCTAATCCTGAGTGTGAACTGATGTAGTTTGTGTGTTAGGGGGGAAAAAATCTCTCTCTCTTTCTGCCTTTTTTTTCCCTTCTTCTTTCCTTGGCCCAGTTCATTATTTTTCTTTCTTGTCACTCAGTGTGATAGGTTGAACAGAAGTGCACAGATGAGCACTGAAAACGGTGTCACAAGGCCTTAATCTAGTCTTTAATGCCTGACTTCAGAGATGTCATTTATCTTCTAACTGCAGCAGGCTTCCACCAACTTTATCTCTAATAATATATTGATGGATTAAAAGGGTCGGGCAGGAGACCGGGCTGGAAAAATTGCTTATTGACATCAAAATACAGTGCCCTCAACCTGATAAACATGGAGGGGCTCGTGTATCTCCTAGAATAGTTGGCGTTGCTATAATTTTTTTTTCCTAGCATGTTTCTCCCAGGTTCACGGGGTGGTCTGGTAAAATAAACAAACAGAACAAATAAATAGGAAATATAGTTTCTACACTGACACAGCCGAGTGGAAGCCCAGCTATTTCTGTAATAGTTTTTTAATGATAGCACCAGGCACCGCTATTTTATTGCGCCCTGCCAGCTGCATCCTGAAGTGATGTGGGAGGGAGAGCTGCCATTGTTTTAGGGGGTTGGGGGCATAAGGACACGTGTGATGCTAACACAGCCCCTGTCAGTGCGTTTCAGGAGGCTGTTCCTCTCCCCAGTGGTGTAAAAGCAGGGAGCTGCCTCGCAATCTTTACGGCTGAAATTCATCCTTCGCCGCACCTGAACTCATGCAAGGAGAATTAAAGGGAGGGGAAGGACTGGCTGCCATGCAGAGCACTGGCAGAAATGCTGCCCCAACCTGCACTCTCTGCTGTAAACCCAGAGGATGGAGCTGCCTTGTCAACACTGCAGGAGCAAAACCCCAAAATTCAGGATCCCATCCCCTCTCTGCCAAGGCAACAGAAAGGCTCCTCATTGTGTTGCACGTTTCTACTTATCCTGCTGGTGGGGATGTACTTGTTTCAGGTATACCTGCACAGAGTGTGAGGTGGTCTCTTGGTTGGAGCAATGGGGTAGAGCTATTCCATGGTTAACTCCCCAATCCAATGGTCTCTTGCAATGGAAGAGATCTGCCATGTCTCCAGGTGTCTGCTGCACAGTTCCTCCTTCTGGTACCAAAGCCAAGGAGAAGCAGCATGGTAGCTAAGAGACTTGGCCACTAGCAGGAATATCTAAATCCATTACATCCCAGCTAATCTACTGTCAGTCCCACTATAGTAGCAAATGGTCATTGCTGCCTGAAGTCTTTGTGACCGCTGGGATCTGGGCTTGGGGCAGGTTTAACCGATGTCCAAGCAGCTCACAAAAGATTAAAAGGGGCAGACAATAGGACAGAAAAGACAGCGAGAAGCAGGAGTACCACGTTACTCTTTTTCAGACTATTTGGCTTCTTGGGGAGAAGCTTTCCTTGGCAATTCTGCGACCAAGTGGGAACCCTCCAGTTACACATCACCATGCAGAACTGGCTGTGGAAGGCAGACACTTGGCACTGCTAGGAACAGAACGTGGAAACATGCACTTTGCAGGGGGGTTGAGGAGGTTCAGGCATTTGTTGGGACAAACATTGCACCATGGAGAACATGTAGAGCCTGCCCCTTCTTGAGTCCATTGCAAAGTGGCTTCCCTTCCTCTCCTGCTAATCACTCTTGTTGCAAAAGGACATAACTAAAAATCACAGAACTTCAACCTGAGTGAAGTCCCAACATTTTGAGTCTGCTTTACACCAAAACCAGACTGAATGGCAAAATCCTGAAGCCTCCTCTTGGAAGAAGTTCAGAAAAAAAACATTGATTCGGAAGCGTCATACAGAAGTCTCTCTAATTCCTAAACAGGACGTGGCATTTTGACCTGGTGATCCTGCTCCTTTCCAGCCTATGCCATAGCTGCCTCCCACATTGACCCATCTGCTTCCTCCATTATGGCTCAGCTCTGTTCACTCCAAAATACCACCTGCCAGGCACAGTGGATGATGCATCCCTCTAACCAACTGCACAGGCTTCCTGGGAAGCCCACAAGCCACCGAGACAGATGCAGAGATAAAGCTTGTCACCAAAGAGAGCATTTCATTTCATTTCCCTGGAAAGAAATTCCATGAAAATCAATCTTCCCACAGAAAATGTTGATTCTTGGCAAAACATCTTTTTGTGATCGGGAATGGCCTCAACTCAAAAAATATCTGAGCAGCCGTGGTTACAAAAGAGCTACGTTTCATTCCCACTCGCATTGAGAAGGATTTTATGTGAAGGCAAGCTCAACAGCCCCTAAAGAGGTGGTAAAGTCGTGAATTTCACCATCACAAGAGCTCTTAATTATCAACAGCTCAGACCGCTTTGATTATGCCCCAAAACTCAAGCTAGGTGGTTTGGAGCAGTGTCAGATGGCCCAGCACAGGCCATGCTTCCCACTGAAGTGGTCCTTAGCCCACAAGAGATGGGTTCACTAGAACTAACAAGCTTACACAACTCGAAAGCCTTGTCTTTCCCCGACAGCTGGAAATGACACCACAGCACATCCAACAGGCAATCCAACAGCAAAGACCTCCTGCAAATGAAGATCAGCAAGCTGGGCAGGTGAGCTCTGGAAGACCCATGCTGATAGGGTTCCCAAATGGGAAACGGTGGATAAAAAACACCAATGCAAAAGTAAAAGGAAGTGGGAAGACCAGGAAAAGTTAGCCAGATAGCCTCAGATGAGCAACTAAGTCACCAATTTGCTCTGGGAGCAAGTGATGGAACATCACACGGTCCAGCATTCCAGATCCTTGGATGGGAATGACTGGCAGGCACCATTACCCCACAGAGCATTGAGATCACCCTTCTGAAATTTACCCACTGAAACAGTGAGTTTGTCAGCTCAATTCATCAGCTGAAATGCCTCAGGCTTCTGGGAAGCTGCCTCTGGCCTACCACGTGATGGCAAGAACAACTCTGATTTTTTTTTGGCATGTGGAACTAAAGCAGCTCCGCCACTTTCCCAGCACCTGCCACTCACTCCTGGCTGCATTTTATCTATGTACCATGTTGTAATTTTACTGTGGTAAGGACTAACACAACGCATTTTTGTCATAGGTAGCTAAAACGACAAACTGTGAGGACTGTTACATTTGCCATATAAATTGAGTAAATTACTGTGGTTAAAAATAGTGATTTAATACCCATATTCTGTTAAGGGAAAAAAGAAAACAGGTTTTTTTTTTTGCAAGTGTGATTCTTCACATGCTTCTTTTTTCAGATTCCTTGGCAAGCAGAGAAATATCCCAAAAATGAGACATTTTCTTCATTAAAATGGAATTCTCTGCAGGTTTTTGCACAACTTTGTTTCTTTCCCATTAAATTCCCTGGAAGGCTTCATGGTGACATAACTAGAGCAAAGTTTGGCCAGCACCGCTCTTCCCTGAGACGTTTCACAAATCAACTTTTCCCAGTACTCCCTCTGAATTCCCCATTCCTTTCTGAACTTCCAGCTCATCACTTGTCACTCCTTAAATATAAAGTGGGGCTGGGTGTAGCACTCCTCACTCCAGAGCCACAAGTTGCACCATTTATAAGACCAATGGGTGCGACCAATGGGTTGCACGTCAAGGGTCAATGATGAGATATGTCCTGCATCAAGACCTGCTCCTTCCACCCAAACATGCTGTAGCATTGCTGCTGTGCTCAGATAGAAATGATGTCAGGAAATAATGATAATTCACCACAGAGCAACTGCCTATGAACGAAACCATGGCAAATTCCTACTGGCATCCACTGGACTGTGGCTTTCTCCTCAAGGCTCAAGAGTTCTTCACGGCTTGTTAACCTGCTTCACATGGGAGCGATTTCACCATCTGGTGAACTCTTGCCAGATGGCAATTACCTGGGTTCACCATTTAAGATACAAAATGCATATCACACCTGGCTATTTTCACCCATTGGTTTGCTCATTACTCTCCAGAAGCCATCAACAGTGGATTGATGAACAAGCCCTCAAAAGGCACGGGCGAGCACATTTGCTTGTTACAGTACTGCATCCTGATTCTTCCAAGCTGCTTTCTCCCTCAAACTGCCTTTCCCACAAAGAATGTCAAAACCCTCATTATTTTATAACTCCTATGCCCCTCTTCTCACCTTGTTAAACACTGCGGGAGCAAAGGAGTTCAGTAGCTCTACCATTTTAGCAACACCATTGATTTTGTCTCCCTCTTCATTTATTAATGGAACTACTTTCTCTCTAGTATTCCCTTTTCCCTGATATAATTGTAAGAGCTCTTTTTATTCCCCTTAAGCCTTTCTGCTCTCTGAGCTGGCCTTATCTTTTCCCTGCAAGCCATAACTGACTGTATATTCTTGTTTAGTTCTCTTCCCCTTCTCCATTTTTCACTATAGGTTCTTTCTTTACACTCCTATCTTTCACTGGTGCTTTGTTATGCCACATTGGATGCTACTTGTCCTTCCATTTATTTCAACTGGAGCTGTGGCGTGCTCAACTCTATGGGGCTATTCTGGCATTTCTGGCCTTTTCACAGCCCTCTGGATTGAACACATCTGCTGATTTAGCCCTACGAAGGTCATGGCCAGCAGTGCATGGAGGCACTGGATGAGGGCAGGCTAGGATGGAGCTATCACAACACAGCAAAATCCCACACCTTGTAACCACAGCCAAAAACCCATCCTTCCAACATCTATGCTGTTAGATGAGTTATTCATAACACCCAAATGCACAGAAGTTCCTCTTTCCTCTCCACCTGGGTATACCCAAATAACGCTAGCACCAAAATTAACATCAGGATCTAGCAGGAACTGAAACGCCTCCCCCAAATCACAAATCCTTTTCCTTCTGCCTTCATTTTAGAGTTAGATCTTGCTTCTTAATCCAAGGTTACACCATTTCCAGCAAGTAAGCTCACAGTGTGGTTTCAGTTGTGGAGGAATTAGAGCCTAGAACAGTCGCATGGAAACAAAAGAGTGGATAGACTTCACTTCTGTGAAGTTTCTGATCTGGATTTTACAATGTGAGCATTGCAGTACTGGCAGGTTAGACCAAAGGATTCAGGAGCTATCTTAGTTCTAGGCAGCTCTCCAAGTCTCTTGTTGTTTTTTTTCTTTTTTTAAGGGGAATATCTTCATTCCAAATATATAATGGTTTAAAGGAAAAAAAGAAAAAAAATACTTTTTCCAGTGAATCATTACCTCACCTGGAAAAAAAAACAAAGCATTTCATTTTTATAATAAGGAAACACATTGTAATGCTATAACGTGATGGAAAGCACAGCAACAGCAGCACAGTAGCAAAGACCCAGGTTACAGAAGGTGAGGACAAGCCCAAATTCAGCAACCATGGACACATAGACAAAAGAATGAAAGACCGCTCACCCTCACAAGACATCAGGTACAACAAGAATCCCCAGCAAACTTCTCTCACCTCCACTGCCAACCCTTAAATTAGGTCTGGGAAGGGCTGGATCCTGTTCCAGTCACTCAGGTACACTGCATTAACCTGAGCTCCCCTGGGTTGGCCCTGCCTTCCACCAGGTGCTCAATCACTGCTTCAGGCTGTGACTTAGCATTTCCATTACATGAATATTTCAATTCCACTGGATTTACAGCATGTTCAGATGAAGATCTTCCCTGAAATTGTAACAAATTCACATAATTTTCTTGCTCACTTGGAACCCATGTTTTTCTATACAAGGAGAGAAACAAGAAATATCAGAAGACAGAGAACAATACGTAGAAGACTTATGGAAAGGGAAAGGGATAGATTTTCGTCCTGGTAAATCATAGAATCACAGAATGGTTTGGGTGGAAAGGGACCTTGCTGTTCCAGTCCTTGCCTTGGGCTGGTTGCCCCCCATCAACTCAGGCCTCCCAGGGCCCCATCCAGCCTGATATTGAGCAACTCCAGAGATGGAGCACCCACAGGTGCACCTACAGAGCAACAGTGCCAGCACCTCACCATCCTCTGAGTGAAGAATTTCTTCCTAACATCTAACCTAAATCTCCCCTCTTTTAATTTAAAACCACTTCTCCTTGTCCTATCACTATTAGACCATGATGGTGATGGGAAGAAGAAAGCCATTGCGTTTGCCCAACTTACGAATTAGTAGTTTTGAGTTTAAACCAAGCTAAGTCTGGATGCAAGGGAAGTATTTCTAGCACTGAAGCTGCTGATATGCTGGAACAAGCACCAAGAGAGAAGCTGTACCCATGCTGCTGGAGGTCTCTTTTCCAACTAGCATGACGACCATTAGCCTGAAGCAGCATGATTTGTTGCAAAGGTCTTCACAAGGTCCTGTCCATCTCCATTTTCCCAAGTTGAGTCTACAGAGCTCAATGTGTTTTGGATATTGCAGAACTTGTGCAGCCCTGTAGGTTTTTGGTGGACTCAGAGAGGAACATCTCAGAAAACCTGCTTGGTGTGCAAGCCTCTCACCATGCAGAGCTTCTGTTGCAAGCATCATCCCTGTGTTAAGCATTCATGGGGTTTCTATAAAATCATTATCAAGAACATAAAAGACCCAGGCATGGAAAACCAGCTAGAGCTACTTCCAAGCATAAAGAGCCCATGGAAGCTGCCAGGAAAGGCACTTCAGGCAAACCCAGCACAGGAGGGCCCCAAGCTGCAGTGCAGGCATGGGGGGAGGCGGGATCCTTCAGGGAGTTTGGCAGCGCTCCGTTCTCCCTGGTGTGTGCAGAAGTTAGAGCATGGCTAATTACAGGAAATTAAAGAGAAAGAGATATAAAGAGATTGCCTGAGCTGTGAGAGCCCTGGGAAGGGCTGGCGGATGTCCCGTGGTGCCGCCGCTGCAATTAGGCTCACGGAGCAGTGCTTGGAAGTGGGGCTGGAATGAAAAAACATGAAACTGTGTGGCAGGAAAAGGTTAATTATAACCCAGTTGCTACAGAATCTAATTTCTAGGTATCGAATATTTGCAGATTAGTAAGGCAGCAAGGCCAGGAAAGACACAGCAATCTAGGCTGGAGTGGAAGTGATGAGACACTGTGGCAGAATGGAGTTTGTCTTCAACCCAAGACCGCAGTAAAGCTGATCCTGCAAGGACTGCAGGAGGCTTCTGGTTAAACTAAATGTGCTAGATCAATGCTAGCCATCAGAAAGCCACTGAGAGCTGGAATAAGTGCAGCAGGCTTGGCTGGATTTGTGGTGCAAATGCTTAGCTGGGCCAGAGATGCTCTTTGGGGTCAGGTCTTCATGGGGTTCTCACTACACTGAGCAGAAGGGATATGGCTTGTTTTGGTGACACTGAGCATTAAAAACAAAATGCAAAGCAGGAAACAAACTCAGATCTTTATCATTTTCTAGCAACTCTTACATTAATCCAGATACCCCTCTGAAACTGCTCTTTCCAGCATTCTGGGTACTTTATTCTTGCAGAAGAGCAAAGATTTTGCATTTAGCCCTCTAAAGATGAGATAACACTGCTTTCAACTGGACACTGCTGAATGTCTCCTAGCTTCCACCATTCCTGTCACCCAGAAACACAGGATGAGTGCATTTCCACCATCTTGAAGCCTACAACAGATGATCCCTTCCCTCCACCCATCCAGGCTCCATATCCAGAGTCACCAGGGGTTTTGTCCTACTAGTTTTCCTGAGGTATATTTCCGGAGCATCAGTGCTTTAAGGTTGGAAGAGCACCTGTAGGAGCAGCCCCAGCATTCCTATACCCATGGAGTAGTCATGGCAAGTTTTTAAGCATTCTAAGGAGGGGGAGTGCAGAGGGAGGAGGCCCTTGTTTGCAGACGAAAGAAACAATAATTCCTTCAGCAGTTTGATGTTAAAAAAATAATAGAGGCTTGTAAGCTGCTCTGAAGCTTGAATGTCAGAAGTAGACCCTGGGGACATGGATTAGAGGGCACAATGAAGGTGAGGCTGTGAAATGAGCATCGTGGATCTTTGGGAGATTGTTAATAAGAACACAGAAATGCAAATCTCCAGGAGTTGGTGAGACATCAGCCTGCAGCTTTACAAATGCATGCGTGGTTCCTGTCAAAGCAAGGGAGATTCACAGAAGACTGGTGAAAGGCATGTGGCTGACTTGGTGCCTGCTACAGCACAGACCCCTTACCTCTACAGAGGGTGGCAAACAAGAGGACCAGCCAAGTACCTCTTCCCATGCAGAGTACATAATAAGGAACTGACCCTTCCTAAATTTGGCTGGATTCATGGGCATCCCTGTTTGGGAGCATTCAGTCACCATATGTAACAGCCTAGAGATACCATTGCATGTGGCTACGAGCAAATTGCATGTAAATGAGAGAATCCTGACTGCATCTACAAATAATGGGTCTGGTAATCTCCCTCCTCAACCTTTTTATTTGGTTTTACATGGGAATCCAGCCCAAACTGTCTACGAACAAGAGGAGAAAGCTGAACAGAATATGGTGCACTGACTCCTCGCGCAGTAAAGCCTTCCCTTCACTGACTGTGAACTGGTGTTGCTCTTTTGTTTCAGATTTAAAAGCTGAAAAGCAAACTCTAATTCCATCCTGCTCCCAGCTTTGTGCTGCTCATGAGGACAGTGAGTTATTACATGCATTTTTCACGTAAAGATATGGAACTTTCACATGAAAGTAGCTTGTCAACTCAAGACTCAATGAGAAAGAACCAATATTTCCAGAACAAGATTCTTCTTGAAGGGTACAAAGTTTGGGCTCTGGGGGATCATTGGACAGAGGGTCATCCAGGATATCCTTAAGACCTGGGCCATGCTCAGAAGTGGCCCTGAGCTTGAAAAGAGCAGACATCTTCCTGAACGGCACCCAGTTCTTGCATACGACTTTCCATTTCTGCTCACTGATGTTGCCCTTGAACATTCTTCTCCCCCAAGAGCTGAATACAAGTCAGAAAGGAACAGCCAATGGACTCTAAATACATGATGCCCTCCAATATTTAGGCAAGGGTAGGAAACATAACCCCGGTCTCCTAAAACTCTTGCTTTTAGGCTACAGTTGATTTGATCTACCCTCATTTTACAGCCCCTCCAACCTACACCCTTTCCAGAGACCACAACCAACAGCAAGGAGAGGACGTGCCACTACAAAGGCACCACTGGGTGGGTTTCACATTGTGCCTCCAGAGCAGCAGAGATGCAGCAGACTTCCGCAGGCACATCCCCTCCTTCTTTCTCTTCTGAATCCTTTATTTTTTCCCCTTTCTCATTCTGTCTTTGCTTGCATTTCAAGGTTAAAAAAAGTCAGGATACAATAGTAAATATGTAAGATTAGCTCCTAAAATATGTTAGTAAGTGAAAGCTAAAGAAAGCCAAATGAATTTTAAAAAGGTTTTCTTGAAGCTTAGAACAGAGACAGCTCTTTTGATCCTTTATCACACAATAACAAAAAAAGCACCAAGCGAGATACATATATATAATATACATACCATATATATATTTATATACCCCATGTGCGTGGGTACGTGTGTGTGTGTGCATGCGTGTATTTTAATTCACACAGGCTTTCCTTTCTTTAAAATGCTGCAAGAAGCTTTTTTTTTTTTTTTTTTCTGCAGATTTCTTTTTCTTTCTTTTTTTTGATATTTCAAAGCTGGCAGTTCAGTAAATGGCTGGAACTGCCACATCTCTGTTCTTGCTAAAGAAATCAATGCTAATCCTATTACTGGCAGTTATCACCTATCCCAGAAACCGAGGCTAAAAGAAAAAAAAACCACTGAGATGTCAAAGTAGGAAAAAAGCATGGGGGAGGGGGAGAAAGCGCCCTTCATTCACTTTCAAACAGTGATTGTTTTCTTATTTTTGATCATTTTTTCCTGTTAAGAGAGAAACTAAACCACCAAAAAAAAGGAGAGAAAAAAAAAGCAAAACCATCTGTGCTTGAATAACATGAAGGGCCTGAATTAAAGCCACGCACCCGCATGCAATACAAGGGATGCTTTGGGGCTGGTGTTGTCACATCGGGGCAGGCAGCCCCTTTCTGGGGAGCACCCCAAAGCATCCAGCCAGATATCTGCATGAAAGGTGGAATTATCACATCCCCTAATAGAAGCCATAGAATCATAGAATCACAAGGTTGGACAGGACCTGCAAGATCATCTGGTCCAACCGTCCTCCCATTGCCCTTGCTACCACGAAAGCCAGGCTCTGGCCTTCACCTCTGCAGTTGATCTCAAGGCTGAGCCCCTCAGATGGCTTGGGTAGGTCACTGCAGCTCATGCTTCAACGTCTCTGTGGGATCTTGGCTGCTCCAAAGCTTCTTTCATCTTTGCTTCTCACCCTGAGCACTCCTCAAATACACTCACTTTGAGCATCCATGACGTATGGCTCAGCCAGCCAGGATGTCCCCATTGCCATCGTGATTCACCTGGTGAATCTCCTGTTTGCCCACTCAGTGCCTCCTAAGTTCAGTGGTCAGCCATCCTAGCTGGGAATTTTAGGACTGGGACAATGGAGAGCAGCTGCAGGTTTGGAACCTGTGCTGCAGGAAGGGTGTCCAGCTTCTGTCCTTCAGCCCATGCCATCCTCCTCGCTGCCACATGCATGGAGATTTTGACCATTGGCAGGCTGGTACCTGGCACAGCTCATGGATAACGAACAGGAAAGGAGAGAATGAGCCAAGCAGCCATGAAAATAATAAAAATAAAACTAGGTTGGAGGTTTGGACAAGCAGGCGATCAGATGTCTGCTCCACCCGGCCACAAGGCAATGCACCTCCTGGCACATGGGTATTTCCTGAGCATTCCTGCACCTAACACAGCATGGGCATCCCTTCCAACCTCCTGCTGTCTCAGCAAAACTCAGCTCCTGGGCTCCCTGTATTCTCTGGAGAGTCAAAGCATCCTTCATCCCAGAGGGAAGGTTGAGGACACGAAGCTGCTCTTTGGTAATAGGGGAAAATGTTTCCATCCATTTTTAAGGAGGCAGAGTGAGGACTGTTTAAGGCTATGGAAAGTATTTTGCAGTTGGGTAATATGAGTTTGTAATTCCTGGAGGAGTCAGCATGGGGTGGAGGAGCCTCTAGGAGCAGGTGGAGGAGGAAGCACACCGCAGACACCTCATTTTTGGAGCCAGAGAACCAAACAAAATAAACAGAATGAATGAGGAGAAAGGTTTTGCTTTTCCTCTCCTCTTCCCTTTAAGTAGCCTGTAAGTCCTGCTCCTGCAAAGCTTTGCTCTGGCTCTCCGTCCACAACAGACCCCAAAACCACCTGGCCATGCATCTCAGCTTCTCTTGCTGGCCAGCCCTGCTCAGCACAATGTGGCATCAGCAGAAGTGTGAACCAAAGGGCCTGACAGGGACAGGCACAACTGCAACTGTCCAAAGCCCTGGGAGATCACAAAGAGAGAGGACGTGACTCAGGGTGCAGGTACCATGATGGGAAATAGGTGATGTAGGAAAGAAAATGAAGCAGGCTGTCAGAGCCTCCTGAGGATAATAGAAGCCTATTGAGATGCTCACAGGTGACAGAGGGAGGGCAGATATGCACAGAGCTAATGACGCCCTGGGACAGATCAGGCTCACACAGCCCGTGCACAGCGTGTGACAATGCCAGGGACAGAGCAGAGATATTTCCATCACAGGGTGCTGCAATACTTGATAGCAAAGCAGAGGCTGAGGCTGAGCAGGAAAGCGTAGGGATTTCTTAGTGCAGAGAAAGAAATGCATAAGAGCAGTTCCTGCCTCTTGCTGGGGCTTCAGAGGGACTGGGGAAGACAACAAAGGTATGTGTTCATTTATTTGTGGTTGGAGATGTTGAAGGAAAGTATTGGTTGGACATTCCCACGCTGAAATTAGTCCAAGTTTGACTTTACAGGGGAAAAAAGTGTTTCAGTTACAGATTGCTGTGAGATTTCTCACAACTTTAGTGCAGCTGAAGGAATTTCTAACAAAGACCATTCTTGGAGGGGGAGAACGAAGTGGTGCCGTATTTCTGATGGCAAAAGATGAAGAACACTGACATCATTGGTAGGTGAGCATCAGTGGGGCACGGCACCTCGACCTCTGCATAAAGGCAGGGGGAGACTGCAGTGTCCACACCATGCAGAGGTGCAGGGGAGGAGATGGGTGTCCCCATGGGTGATTCAAGCTGTGCTGGGTGAATCCCATCCAAAGGTTTCTTAGGGTATCTTTGAAAGTCCCCTTCTCAGGGGCATCACTTTATGAACTATTTTCAAACAGTGAGCTATGCTTTGTGGCCTTGTATTCTGTCTTTAAAATGAAGGTCGGGTGCTCAGCTGACTCAACTTGCAGTATTGAATGTAATCAGCTATATTAGCAGAAAAAAATGAAAGCCTGCATAATCGGAAGCATTATTCACTATTTATCTGATATCAGCTCTCCCCCAGTATCAATATTTGGCAATTCTCCTTAGAACTCTGTGGGTTTTATGTCGTTCAATCAATGGGAAGACAGCCCTCCTGCAAACACTGGAGCTGAAAGGCATACAGAACCTCCTGATTAGTGCCTCTAATGAGTGACAGAAAAGCAGCCCCGCATCCCAGCAGCTCTGGTCCCTCTTCCCAAACAGGATATTTACTGGGATATTTGCTTCCAATTTCATTCACGGTTGGTCCTACGTCTTAAAGGTCAGCAATCTGCACACCATGCCATGGGACGCAGGCTGGCAGCGCTCCAAGGGAGAGGTGACTCACTGCCATGGTTGGGATTAATGCCACCTCCTCATGCCAAGGGGTGGCCCCCGAGGGATGCATCCACCGGTACCCTGGGCTTGGGGGCAGAGCAGAGGGCTGGAGGCGTCTCCCCAGAGAAAGCCCTGGACCAGAGGTGGATGGGCATGGGAAGTCCTTCGGGGATGTGGGAATCAACCTTGGTGACGAAAGGCCAGCTTGGGAAGGGTAATATCTTGCAAGTGGGAAGGAAAAAGAATCTTTTCTTCAGATTCCCATCTAGCCTTCATGTGATGCCCAAAGGAGAAGTCTGTGCTGGGTCACAACTGGTCCCACAGCTGTGTCAGGGCATGCTCAGCAGAAGCTCCCGAATCCTGTGCTCTTCCCAGCTGCCCTGGGTGGTTTCACATGTCCTGCTTCAGTCCAGTTCCCCCCCCTTCACACCTCTGGGCAGCAAAGCAGATGGAGTCCCTTGCTCCTCACAGAAGCATGTCCCTGAGCCCTACGCCGAGCCCACCAGCTTCTCTCCTTAGCTTAGTGTGGTGTGTGCATTACAGCCATACTCCCATCAAGTTGCTAGTGCCTGCTGCTTAAACAAGCCTTGAATTTGAATAGTGAGCAATAAAGAGAGAGAGATACACGGTCACCTGCACACAGCCAGCCCTGCCGGTAGCAATCAATGGGAGCAGGGGGTGACACTGTTAGGAGCCACATGCTGCAGCCACACACTGCCTGCTGGCAGGCTTTGGGGAGGGGGGACCACAGTGGGGGGGGATAAATGGATTGCAATGCTCTGGGGTGTGAGCAAGTGTGGATTTCCCACCCAATGCTGCCAGCACCCCGGGGTCCCGCCATGGGGGTTTTGCCTATGGGTGCATCAGGTCATGCTCTGCTGGCGCCTCCTGTAGGGGCCAGCTCTCCTCTTGGGCCCCCACAGCATGCTAGTTTGGTGTGTGCAAACTGCACAGGGAAGAAGGATTGCCAAAATGGAATGGGAAATGATCAGGCTGGATGTGGAGAGGCCATGAAAAAAGAGGAGGGGCCTCCCCAAACTGTCTTTATCTTTCTCAGTGTGCCTAGAAATGTGGTAGTGGCATTTCAATACACTGTTAGCACGTGGCTGGCTCAACCTGGGGACAGATAGCTGTCATTCCTTAGAGAGCTCTAGAGAAATTTGGGTGTGTTTGTAGAAGACGTGCACTGGGTCAGCCACCACCAGGCGGTCACGGTGGTCTGGTGACATCCATGGGCCCACCAGCAGGTGAAATGTTCAGGGCTGGAACACAATTACCTTAGCATTGACCTTAATTTCAAATGCTTCTCCACCAAGCATTTACATTTCCACTCCTAAAAACTTCATAGCAGAAATGACACCATGTTGTATTTATATTAATTAGATATTCTGGGTTCAGTGCTCGCTTCGGGGTGGAGTTAGAAACCACATAATACAAAAAATAAAATAGAATTTCATGTGTACACAGCCTATAATTTAATGCAAGAGGTCTTCCTGCATAGATTGCTCTAAACAACAGCATTTTAGTCTCCGTAAGCACAGCAGCAAGGGAGACATTTTCCATGCTCCACTTCTCCGCTATCAGAACATTTGTTTTTTATTCTGAATATTTCAGCACATCTATTTACCTGGCACTATATTTAGTACCACAGTACCAAGATGGCATATATAAAGATTCAATTGCAATTCCCATCTGATGTCCCTTCCCTCTCCTTTTTACCCCCGTTTTTATGTCCGCACTCTGAATTCAGCACAAAGTTGGTGTGTTTAATTTAAAAAGAAGTAAAACGCGCCAGGAGACGCCTCAGACCACTGCAAATCACCTGCTTTATAGAGGCAGTAAAATTGTGTATCGGATTAAAAGTGATGCTGATCTGAAATTTATGATAACTTTTAATGGCATTATAATTTTTTTTCCCCGTGCACTCCATCATGGAATCATTCAGATGCACAGTGCAGCAAGATGAAATTTGTAAGGGGAGAACATTAGACAGGCGAGCATTGAGGCAGGGGAGCGGGTGCTGGGTGAGGTGGGGTAAGGTGGGGACACAGGGGATGTGGTCTGTGCCAGGAAGAGAAATATCACCCAGTGCATAATGGTTATCAAGGAGAGCACGGGGACTGAAATGTGCTGCTAGCAAAGGGCTAGTGTTGTTTCACTCCTTGTGTTGGCTTGGCAAAGCTTGCAGCAACGCCATCCATCCTTTGGCCATAAATGCAGCCCAAGATGGATAAGCGGCTCGGGGAGCACCACCCCCCCATGTCACCCTGTATGGACAGCCTCTCCAAGCCAGCAAGAGGCCAAGCACCAAAGTCAACAGCATACAAGCAGAGGGATCCTGAAAGATGAGGGAATATCAAATCATCTAATCATTACCTCCACCAGCACTTGTTCTTTCTAGCCAAGGAAAAAGAGCACCATGCGTTGTGACCGCAGACAAGAAGCCATGAGTGGCCCTGAATCACTTCTTTCTCTGACATCTCGACTTTGCAGAGCAAAATGCTCACTAACATCAACCTAGACTGTAATGCATTCGTCATGCTAAAATCAGAATGAGAAGAATTGCATGTATACACGCAAATGGTCAGATTATTAACAGTGGCGTAACATTGAATCCCACTATTTTAATGTGTGTTTATGTAAGAGCAAACTCACCTGTCAACAGCTTGGGGTTCCTCAGGAGGAATAGCTCTGTGTTTGAGGAACCAAAGCGTTGGCACTGTGATCACTTCAGGGATGTGCTGGGAACCAGCAGATGCTGGTTGACAGGTTGTTCCAAGCAGACAGCTGGCAGGAAGGAAGGTAGCTCAGCAGGGTGAATGTGAATCGGGCAGGAGGTGAAAGAACAGAAACTACGGTTCCTACAAAGAAGAGAAAATTGCACTGATACTGGGTGCATGCAACCAGATGTCAGCTGAAAATCTCTTTAGGAATAGCGTGGAAAGAAACCTGAATTATTTATCCACTGGCCATTCGCTTTGTAGAACATAAGGGAATAAACACAGTGGCTTTCCCATGCCTCAGCCCCAAGCACACAGTATATGTTGAAGCACACAGAGAGGCATACTGCCTCAGTTTCCACCGTGTTTAAGGAGATGGGGATGTGGATGCAAAAGCAAGGACAAGAGAGATGTCGGCTCTCCAAACTCTGAGATACCACTCCACAGTAAAATATTAACAGCTGTAAGTGATTGTTTTGCTGTATTATGTGAAGTCAAAAGCCTTTTGAATCATATTTTGCGGTGAACCTGCCTTTGAATCCATGTGTTTTATCATTCCACAGCAACACATATAATTTCAAACAAACAAGTGAACAAACCCAACGATAATGGCCTGAATCTCTTATCAGTCGTTTTTACACTGGCGTAACTCCATAAACTTCAGTGGAATTAATCTTGATTTACACTGCTGGGAGAGCAGAAACAGGCACCATAAACAGCTATATACCGATGCAAGGTGCTTTAAAGCAGAAGCAGTCGCACCAGATCTCCTGGCAGCAGATGAGGATGAAGGCATAAAAAAGCTTTCCTGGTGGTTCTAATCTGTGGGCACGTGGATAAGCCCAAAGGATGGGGATGGAGGAGTTGTGCCATCAGCCAGCACTGCGGCGTTGCAAGAAAAAAGGGCTTGTTTGTCGGATGTGTCCCTGCTGGTGGTTCCCAACATGGGTGACACTGAGGTGTGCTGCTTGGTGACAGCACCCTGAGAACCTCATTGCTGAGGCAGGGCAGCCCAGGAGGCAGCTGGTGCGGGTTTTGTGTAGAGGAGGTGTTGGCTGTGGGGCTTCAGGAGGAACCTCAAGTCTTTGTGTCCTCAATGGTCACAGCCATGGACACGGTGACCTGCCACCAGCAGTCCTACACTTAAGGTGAGCCCACAGCAGAGCTCTGGAAACTGCTGTTGTCATTGAAGTCAGGAATGGGGTGTTCAAATATTCCCTTGGAGGCTCCCATGTGTCCCCATCAGAGCGTGGGCTCACTTGGTCCCTGGGATGTGGATGGGTGCATTAGGCACAGCAGCCAGACTAGTGAGAGGTGGTAGAGAAGCAGCCCAGGCTTTGTCCAGTTGCTCATACCAATCTTCACACCAACAGGAAGGCAACTCAACCACCTCTTGCAGGCAATAAACTGTGTACTCACTGTACTCACCTCCATTCTTGTTCCTTCAAGAGTAAACCCTACAGATTAAGCTCAGCTGACGAGCTCCAGAAGCAACAAAAGCTGTGTACCTTGATAATATTTCTGTTCTCTTTTCACTCTGACCCTGTCTGACATCAGCATCAACACGAGGTTCATTAGAGGTGATGCTCCATAAAGGGAAGTTGCACTTCACACAGAGAAAGCCTCGATCTGAATGCACTTCAATTAGCAGAGTGCAGGTCCCAGCGCCTCCTGGATGAGCTGCAGCTGCAGGGATTAAGGCAGGGGGATCTCCAAGCCAGGGAAGAGGATCAGGGTGGGCTTTTGCTCTGTTTTTAACTCCTACCCTTCCCCCCTTTCAGCCACTTCCAGGCACCCTGCCATGACTGTTGCATTCCTCTGTATATCAGATCTTCAATCAACGAGATCCAAACCCTAACCTCCTTTAGATGTTTTCTCAACAAAGGTCAAAACTTATCTGTCTGCTGAGACCTCTTCACTCTTAAAGGAAGCATTTTGCTGTTAATTAATTCATTCAGATGAAACCAGCAAAAATGTCAGTGTAAATTAGATACTCATTGATTATTGGCTTAAGAAAGAGTTAAAAGTTCTGTGCTGGAGAATTGGGCGAGGCAGGTCTTTAAAGTGAAACACATGTTCATTCTTTATTGTTCATACAGGCTCTGGAACTGGGACTTTATCTGTGTCCATAGAAATTCTGTGTGTCTCTGTTCTTACCTGCCCGTAGGCCAAGGTTTGGAGGAGATAGGCTAAATACAGCTATGGCCTGGCTCTAGAGTAACCAGAGGTCACCAAACATCATCAGCTTAGGGTCTGCAGAGCTCCATGTCCTCCAGATAAACGTACTAATAGAGTTACAGCAGGAGATGCTGTCCATCTGCCAGCAAGGAAGGACCATCCAACTCCACAAAAGTTGGAGTTGGACTTCACATTCCTTATGGGATATATCCTACTCAGGATATTCCATGCTTCTATGATTCCACGACATAAAGCCATTCACTGCTAACATCCTTATGTAACCCCCAAGCAGGATGAGCAGCATCCCCCTCTCTCCCCTTGTACCAGCCTTGGGTTGTGTCTTTGCTCACAGAAGAGCCACAGGAGGATGGAGTAGCCAGAAAAAAAGACATTTGCAGCTGGGGAAGGATGCAGAGCAGTGCTCAGGGACAACCTCAGCAGCCTCCAAGGAAGAAAAACTGGAGGCAATGGCAACAACTGTTTTGAAAAGCACAGTGCAGTCACTGTCAGGAGCTGATTTAAACTGTGTGTGTTTTCATCAAAAATCTGGATTGAGGATTATGTTTGAGAAAGAAATCACATAGCTGTATTTAATTAATTGAGGCTTTAAGTGACCTAAATGGAAATACTCCATAATGATAACTCCTTCGCTGGCTTAAGACAGGTTGTACTGATGATATGTATTATGTTTCCCCTGCACTGAAATAACCATGATTAGTTCCCTACCTGGGAGAGTCCCTTTGCCCTAGTAAAGCCTCTTTAGAACTGAGAGTATTAGTGAGCACAGCCCTGCCTTGGGGCTCTCCATCACCCTCCTATGAGGTCTGCACAGCCCCAGCCCCTGCCCACACACACAGCACCTCACCAAACCCATCTCACCTTGCCATCACATGTCACTGCCTTTTGAAAGCTCTCATTCACACCTGGCTTTTAATAAACCAGCAATGAGTCTGCTTTCTTCGACAGCAACGTGAGGACACAGCAAACATTTCTTCTATCAACTCCAGACCCCTCTGAAAGAGAGCATGACTGCAGCCTAGTTAAACTACAACAGGCATGTCCTTGGCGAGCAAGGATGTGGTGAAATACATGCTTACATCTGAGGTTTTGTTGTTTGTTTTGTTGTTTTTTATAAAAAGAAAGGCTACATTCAATGGCAGAAAAAATTGATTTAACCACATAAAATGTTACAAGCAAAAATCAGAGGTTAGAAGTAGAGTTGAAATGCAAACCATTACCTCCATTATCCAAAACAGGCTGTTTATTTACAGCAAGAAACTGCAGAAATGACTTGGCTTAATTGTAATTAAAACCTTTTGGTATCTTTAGAGCACCAGAAGTGTTCCACGCAAAGGTAGTGAGGCCGTGAGATGCTACAACTTAGAACAAGGACATCTTGGGCTTCAATGAGAACAAAACAAAACCCTGACAAACAAGATATTAGCTAAAAACAATTCTGACTATGGTTTGTAATTGAATTTGTAAAAGGCCATTCAGCAAAACTAGAGCTAAACTACTCACAACATGTATTAGCTGAAAAAAGCATTTCAAGTGAGAAAGGATCATCCATCTGCTGGGGATGACACAGAAGCTGTCTGAGCTCTGTGTGCCTGCCTCTGCACCCAAGCCAGCGTCACACAGCCCTCACTCCTCCCTGGGACAGCACTGGGTCTTTAGCACTATAGACTCCAAAGCCCAGCTGATCTTTCTAGGGTATCAGCTAAGGCTCAGAAACAGAGAACTTTCCCATCCCACCCCATCCCATCCCATCGTATCCCATCCCATCCCATTGTATTCCATTCCATCCCATCCCATCCCACCCCATCGCATGCCATCCCATGCCATCCCACCCCATCCCACCCCATCGTATGCCATGCCATGCCATGCCATGCCATGCCATGCCATGCCATCCCATCGTATCCCATTCCATTCCATTCCATTCCATTCCATTCCATTCCATTCCATTCCATTCCATTCCATCCCATCGTATGCCATCCCATCCCATCCCATCCCATCCCATCCCATCCCATCCCATCCCATCCCATCCCATCCCATCCCATCCCATCCCACCTTTTCTATCCATCCCACCCATTCCATCTAAAGACTGATGCCAGAGCTGTGTGTTTCCATTGTGTTCCACAGCGAGCCCCAGATCTGTGCAGATTTTGAGGCTGGACCATCGTGTTTTTCCACCTGCATCAAGGCAAACCAGGTCCAGAACTCCCTCAGGAGCCTGGGAAATAAGGGAAGGAGGGATGGATGTCCTCTTAAAAAACTTTTTGTATCAAAAGGTCAAAGAAAACGTTCCAATACAACCATTTAGTTGTAGTCAGAGGTCAGCATGCACTTAGGCTGAGAGACATCACTCCTGGAGTCTAAAAATTGTGTGCCTTATCCACGCATCATTTTTTTCCAACATTTGCAAAGACAAACCTGACAGTTGAGCAGCTCTACCCAACATGGCACTGCATGCAATGGAGAGGAGAGGTGCTGTAGCTGTGCAGACTGATGAGGTATCCTCAACAACATGGCTTGTGCTAACACCATGGCCTCTTTACCCTGTCTGCAGATTCCTCTGGCTTGGTCTGCATGATACAAGGTACAATTTGGGTAAAATATAAGTATGCTGACTGCATCCACACATTAAGCCAAGACAAAGCTTCAGCTGGGGCTGTATCCAATTCTTTGGCAAATCAAGGATGGGAAAGGACACGTGGATGGCTTGTTCACTAACCCACATTCTCCCTGCCAGAGAACTGTGCCAGAAGTTATCAAGAAAGCCGCAAAATGAAAGCATGATATGCTGTGGTAATTATGTGTGCTTGGATATAGTTTTTTTAACAAGCATTCTGCCTTTTGGTAAATATTCTTTAGCAACTCTGTTGTCCCATTGCAGTGCACTTGGCTGTAAAAATGATCTCCTCATCCTTGTTAACACTGTCAGTGCTGCTCCTTGCCAGCTACATGAGGGCTGGAAATAGCTGGGGTGTTTGGAGGGACGAGGAGGAGCTGAGCTCAGCGACACCAGTCAGCATTCAGTGACTATTTGAAGGGGGCAATGATAACATCACCCAGTTGTTACTCACAAAAGGTTTTCCCCATCTATAATACAGACAAAATTCCTTTCAGATCCCTCCAGCAGAGAGACATCTCTTGGATGTGCCACCAACATCTGTCACTGTCCCTGTACCAAAATCACGCAGCTTGCAACTCATTCGTAAGGAGCTTTGAAAAACTCCTGCCCTTGCATAGTAAGAGTCATCTGTTTGAATAAATACACAAACCAGTTGACTGGAGGCATGTAAATATTTACAGGGCGTGCTCAAGGAGGGCCAGAAACCAATACATCACCTGAAAGAAGAATACATGCTCAGCGACCATAAAGACCTGAGCTTACATTTGCCCTGAGCAATTACAGTTAAGTAACTGCAATACAAGCACATATTTAAGCACTTATGCAAGGAAAAGGGGCTGATGACCTCGATTATATTTGCATTGTGTTTCCTGTTGTTAGCACTTCCTTGGTGGAATGACTGCAATACATCTTGGGCTCCAATCTCATCTGCCAGCTCCATGAGGCTGCAGCCAGTCACTGGAGAGGTCCAAAAATGCTTAGGAGTTGAGCTGTATTTCTTCCCGAGCTCCTTTCTTCTCCCATCCTGTCTCAGATGTTACTCACATCCCCACGCTGCCATGCAGAGGGGCTCAGCAGGAAGAAGTTCATCCCAGACTTCCCCTGAATATCACACATCAGGTGGGCAACCACTGCACTGTCTCACTGCACTGTCCCATGGCCTGCCAGGTGGCTGTGCTGAAATGGTTTCTGAATAGTTTGATTGCTGTTATTTAACAATATCATTTTTCAGCCTCAGGATTCCGTGCAGCTGCGCACCCCACAAATATGAAGTTCTGGAAGGGGAACTCGGTGTGCTGAAATGCATCCAGAGTAGTGCCACAGAAATGATCCCATGGATGGAACACCTCTCCTACAAGGTCAGGCTGAGAGCTAGGGCTGTGCATGGAGAGGAGAAGGCTCTGGGGAAACCTGAGAGCAGCCCATCAGTATCTAGAGGGGGGCTGTAAGAATAGACAGACTCTTCAGCAGAGTCTGCTATGACACGACAAGGGGAAATGGTTTCAAACTAAAGGAGGGGAGGTTTAGAATGGACATAAGGAAAAAGTTTTTTACACAAAGGATAGTGAGGCACTGGCACAGGTTGCCCAGAATTGGCAGATGTCCCATCCCTGGGCTGGACTGGGCGCCTGATGGAGCTGTGGGTGTCCCTGTTCATCACAGGGGAGTTGGACTGGATAACATCTAAAGGTCCACCTCAATTCAAATAATTCTATGATAATTAAGGTGGTATTTCCTCCTGCATGGGCGTGGGGCAAAGGTTCCTTGTTACATAGAGTTTTCATGCTATTTTGCATGCTTCATTCAGCACACAGTATGTCTGGGCTGGGATGGTAAGGTGGTGGGGGAGAAAAGAAGGAAAGAAACAAAAAAAATGCTGTGGAATAAGCTTCCCTAATTTTTGGAATGTGGAGGTTTATATATTTTTAATGGCTTTTTTTCTGTGTAACGTAACTGGAGAACTTGGTTGCAGCAATATCTTGGGGCAATGAATCCCCTAAGCTATGTAAGAATTGCTCACAAAAGTGTATTTTTATCAGTTTCAGTTCTGTTGCCTTTCAAGTTTATTCAGTGTCCCTTTGAATGAGACACTCTTGTAATTGTCTAAAAAAAAAACGTGATTGCCTGCTTGACCTTCTTTATGCCTTTATTACAGTCATTTCATTTCCTATTCATTCTCTCCCGGGAAAAAAAAAAAAAAAAACAGAGACAATATCATCACTCTAGCCACACTTGGAAGTATTTGTATTGCCTGTCTTGAAGCCTTTGTTGTTTCCTTGCTTCCTTTTGGATGTGGCACAATCAGAACTTCACATCGGCTTCAGTATGGGAGCAGGATCTCAGCTGGGAGCAGTGTCAGCTCCTTCTACCTTTATGGCTTGTGGTCATACTGCAGTCGTAGTTTCTCACTCCTTTAGTCAAGAGGAAAGGAATAGAGAATAAAGCCACTGCGAGACAGCAGCTTGCCCACAGTCCACTGCCGTTATCTTATCCTTGCTAATCCTAGTGTCACTCAGCAGCTCCATGCCCAGCCTCCACGTTCTTCTGAGTCCTCTGCAGGTCTGTGATGTCCAGAGCTGATCATCCTACTTACTTGCACGACACTTGCAAAGTCAGATAATGACCAAGATAATGACTTGCTCTGGAATCCAACTCTGTAGTAACAGGGAGCTCCAAGCACTTACTGCAACCTTTCACTTCTCAGTAGAGTTGGCTCTTGACCCATCGCTGTAGGATACCTTAGCCACCAAATGGACTCCTGATGTGACATACTGAAATATTTCAGCTTGGAGCCGATGAATTTTCCTTCATGATATATTAGGTTTAATAAGGTTTCCCTTTTATTTATTGAATGGAGTTGCTCAATACTTGTCTGGTCACTGTTCTGACTTAACCATTGCCTCCAAGCTCAGACCTGCCAGGTAGCCATTCCCAGCCTTCCTGTGTCTCCAAGCTCCATTCAACAGGCACTGTACAACAGTTCCCCAGGGCTGGAGCAAACACAGCACCTATCCCACATACAGACAACACGTGTCCCAGCACAACTGCATCACTGCACTCTACCACATCATTCACAAGTTGGCCCCGCTTCGTTGTCTTGATACGTTCCACACAGAGATAGAATGTCTTCCTGGTGTTGGACGGGTTGTCAATGAATGGGATGAAGCAGCAATGAATTACCAGCCTTCTGCGGGGGAATATGGTATGGGATGTGGTCCAGGACCTGCCAAAGCTCTTCCCCAATTATACTAAGGTTTTGCTGTTCAATGACAGGCACAAAGCCCTTCCTCTAGGCTGGATGCATTCTGCCTGCAGTGCTGGGGGCTTTTCCCAGCCTAAGAATCTGAGAGACTGGGACTCAGAAGAGGTAATCTTTTAGAACATAAATGGCCAGGCTGATTTACTTCCAAACACAAACAACAACAAAACAGAACAACAACAAAACAAAAACCTGCTGTTGGGCAGGGAACTTGTCTGCCAAGTTTCAACGGAGCAAAATTTTACAGCAAAGTTACAACCACTTTAAATACCATTGTTAGCTTATAATGGAAAAGCTGGCAGACCGTCAGCTTAAAACTGCTCTTCCGAGTGGTGTTTCACCATGATGCATACCCCATGTAAGTCAAAGATCCACACGGTAAAATCTGGATCCCCATGAAAAATTACACAAAAAAATGATCCTTGGCTGCATCCCCCGTGATTTGCCCAGCTCTTGGATGTTTCCAGAGTTTTCTCCAGTAGCTCGCTCCCCTCCACCAGTCACCTCCCTCCAGAAGCATTCTGCCAGAGCCACTCTTATTGCTTCCCAGTGCTGGGAAATTCCCTTCTCAAGCACAACATGAGAAGAGGAACAACAAAAGTCTTGAGCTGAGCTTGAAGAGATAATCTCTGATAAGTAACAGAAAAAGAATAGTAAGATTATAGTCAAGGGACCAAACCGGAATGCAGCATTGAAGTGCCTAAAGCCCTGACACTGACAGCAGCAAGGAGACATCTCAATAAATTACTGAAAATGTTTGTTACTACTTGCTTCTCCTAGGAAGGTTGCAGAAGAGAGGACAGATCTCAGCTTCTATGTTGGATGACCCTTCTGAGGAGTGTGGAAGTGCTAAATTCTGTCAGTGCTTTCCGGAAAGTCACAAAATAGAACCACAGAATGGCTTTGGTTGGAAGGGATCTCAAAGATGGACCGTTTGGAGGATTTCCCCTGAGGAGCCCAAAGCAAAGTCTATCTCTTTGGCAAACCTTGGCCAGCACGATAAAATCCAGTGGGGCGTGGGGTGCAGAAAAAGGAAACCTGATGGTGTGTGCATGGACCAGCGTCAGCCCCCTCTGATGTTGCTCCTTGGCCATTTTACATGTCCCTCTCCCCAACTTTGAGAGTAAGTGGGATGGAGCCTCCCATGCCATCCAAGTTGGAGGGGAGCAGAGAGGTGAAGAAGAGCCACAGCCCATTTCTCCTCCCCGGAGTCTGAACCAGTCTGGGATGCAGCATCACAACACACAAACATTTCAGAGATGCTGTTGGGGTGCAGCTTCCAACAACCTTGTTCTGCAAGCTCACGTGGAGCTGAGAGAGCTGTGGTAAGCCCCGTGCTTCGTTTGCATTCATTTTCTTCCCAAACTCTCATTACCCAAAAGAGAAAGAGAGAGGGAGAGTGAGTGCATTCAAGTGGAAATGGTTGGAGTGCACTTAGAGGAATTTAGCCAAAAGGAAAAGGATAGATGATGGTGGCTTTTTTTTTTTTTCTTTTTTTTTTTTTTTGTTCTCTCCAAAAATAAAAAAAATAAAAAAATAAAAAAATCCTCCAGAACTTAAAACTGTTTTAATCAGCTGAAAAACATACGTGGGCTTTACAGCTCTGAGACAGCTTGCACAGGCTCTGATAAATGCCTATCGCTCATTTGCATACGCTAACAGCTACACTTTAATCAGCCTCCTAATCCCTGATGATATTAATGAATTTTTTTATGCTCTCTCTCTCTCTCTTCCCCCCCTCCCCCCGTTTTTTTTTTTCTTTTTTTTTTTTTTTTAGTATCATGTTTGCTAATTCAAAACCGATCAGCGGCTTCTGTGTGCCTTTTTTTATGCAGGAAATAATGGGTGAGCTTGGTACTCCTGTTATCCTGCTCTCACAAATAATTAAGACTACAAAGGGTACAAATCAGTCTGAATGCACGGCACAAAGGCTCAAGCTATGCAAAGGTCTTTTTCTCTCTCTCTCCTCTCTCTCTCTTTCTCTCTTTTCATTTATTCCCTTCTTCAGACAAGAGGTGGCTCAGGAAGATACTTAGCAAAGAAATGAACCGGTCACTCCCAAAATGAAAGAGTTTTCCCATGCATTTTAAATGCTCCAGATCCTCATTTGGAGACTTCTTTCCTTTTTCGTGTTTACTCACACTGTCACTTGGCTCGTCCTGCTTTCGGGAACGAAAACAAACGCCTGTTGGAAAAGCCATTGAAAATCTGCACCTTTGTTTTGGTGGGTTTGCTTTGCTCTTTGGGAGGGCTTGGCATGGGGGAAAGGCCCCAAATTCAGAAGGACGTAGGCCTGGAGAGGTATTTTTTACAGGGAACAGGAGCGGCAGAATCCATTGGGTATGGAAAACAAACACTGCGTGAGCCCAACAAGTGCAGGGGAATGGATCCAGCTACCAAAGACCTCGTGCAAGCTCCCAGACCACCAGGCAATGGTTCCCTCTAGTGGCCAAGGTAAACCGGTAAATCCAGCTGCTGCCTGCATGCAGATCCTGCCCTTCTCCACTCCCACCCTAGGGTGCAGCCAGGAAGACTGATGGTCAAATGGTGCTTGCATCAGACCCACAGCAAGTTGCCTCTCAACACCATAGAGTGACTGCTTTCCAAGAGATCCCTGCTTTGGAGCACCTTGTCATAGAATCATAAACAGCTTGGGTTGGAAGGGATCTCAAAGATCATCCAGTTCCAACCCACTGCCACAAACAGGGTTGTCAACCACTAGGTGTCACCTTGAAATTAAATCAAGTACGAAAGTAGAATTTCTGGATGCTTCTGCAATTAACAGACATCGTGAGACTCATTGCTCCACAGACCAACAGATGGTCAACAAAAGTGCTACAAAGTCTGATAAGTTTGGGAGGAACACATGCAGACCAACATGGTGGAGCAAACAGAAAAGGATCTCAGAAATGTTCTCCCTCAGTGTTTAGTGATAGAGGATGGATGTGAAACCACCAGCCCTATCTTTGACAACTACTCCAATAATTCAGTAAGCGCCACGTGAAGTCACGCTGGAGCAGAGGGGCAAAACAGCAGACCCTGAGTGGGTGACAAAACCAGGCTTTATGGAGTGTGGGGAGAAACCAGCTGACTGGGTTAGCAGCAATTAGGAGTTTCATTAAAACGAGCAAAATAAGGATTTGCATAGACCCCCAAAAATGGCACAGCATCAAAAGAAAACCTGCAGGCATGTTTGAAGTGCGCGAGTCTAGACTTGTGAATTCAAGAGGATTTTCACATTAGGAAGGTGGGAAAGGCTGATACAAAAGATGCATTCTCAATCATGCGTTGGGAAGATGCAAGCAAACATCTCTGAAAGGTTATCTCAGCACTTACATCCTTGAGGTCCCTGCCAACCCAAGCCATTCTATGGTTCTATCATTCTATGATCTTGCCCAGATCTCAGAGAAGTAAGGTGGGAAAGAAACGCTGGCAGATGATCTGATGTTTGGGATGACCACGAGCACCAACAAAACACAGAAGGACATAGGTTCTTTAGTAGAGCTTTTGCTGTTAGCCAGATGAGAGCAGATAAATCAAGTCAGGTACAGATACTCGGTAGCAAAACAGCTTGCCAGGTCCAGGAAGAGCTCAGATGGTCTTTGAAAACCTCAGAGCAGGAAGCTGCTGGGGATTCATGGGAATGTCAGTGCAGGTTTTCTGGGCAATATTAGTGCTGCAGCAATGGCAGAAGGTGAGTCAGTGACCGGGACCCTCGCACAAGGCTTGGTACAATTACATAAAGATCTCCCTCTGAAAAGGAGTTCAAGTCAACTAATCTCTCCTGTCTTACAGTGAAGAGGCACTGATGAATTGCAGAAAGTCCAGAACAGCCCAAAGATAACTGGAAATAGAATAAGGCTTGTTGTAAAGAGAAACTGCCAGAGAAACATCAACGCTGGAATGTTTTGAGGTTAACAGGGAGCTTAAGACCCCAGCAGATGCAAAGTCATTTTGGCCAGTGGCTGCCTTGCAAGATGATATCTGAGCCACTGTCTAAAACATACCAATACTATGCTTGCACTGAAAAAGAAATACTGGCAATTGTTTTAGATCATGAGCGTTTTCATGAATATGTTTATGGGTAGAATTCAATCAAGGTAGAAAGAGACCATAAAGCACTAGGAGCCATAGAGCAAAATCCATTGTACAATGAGCCACCTGGACTTCAGAAAAATGTAATGAAATTGCAAAAGTACTCATTAAATGTGAAATACAGGCCCAGTAAGGAGCTTAGCAGATACGCTTTCAAGAACACCTATAAATAATGAAAGCAATGAACTGCAGGAAGAGGAGTTTGAAGTAAATATGAGTCAAGTACTACCCATGTCTGAAATGAAATTTGACAAGTTCAAACAAGTAACACAAAA